>NW_004797624.1:570398-572459 GCF_000002075.1 Aplysia californica | reverse complement strand
GTGTGTATGTGTGTGTGTGTATCTGACACGCTCGTTTCTGTTAGCCCCCTTCCCCTTTTTTCTCACTCGTCCCCATTCTCTTTGAGCTGGCGTATCAATAACTTTATGTCTTCTAGAAAGAGAAAAAAACCCACAACCAAAATCACTTTTACATAGTGTTTATATCAAAGTTCATTAAAAAAGTTACTTGCTAATTACAGTGATTACATGTAAATAGTCTAATTGGCATTAGCAGAAAAGAACATTAAAATAAGTATCATAATTGGTCGCTTTTAAACACCAGGAGGCTATCCGATAAATGCTGTTTTAGGAAAATCGAAAATAAAGTTTTTACCACTTGTTCAATTTCTTGAAAAGACAGGAGAATTTTCACTATAACCAAACAAATATACCCACCAAAGAACCCAAACTTCTCCTATAGATAAAAAAATGGCCACTTTTTGGTGTAGGTCAAGATTTCTGGAAAACCCCGACATCTGGGTTAGCCCGCTTGTCCTTAAAAGCGACCCATTATGGGCGTTAATACAATACTACATCTCTAAGTAAGAAATATAATCTAAACAGTAAGAGGATCAAGTAAGTACCATTAACTTCCGATGACGAACAGAGGATCCAGTAAATATTTCATTGGTTTGTCAATAAAGCTCTTTCGCTTAAAGGTTTAATCCCATTTGGAAAACCGTAAAGCCACCTACTTATTGTTTTGTAAGTATTTTACGGCGCTCGCAACTGCGTTAGGTCATATAAGCGCGCGGTAGGAAATTTTTAATTTTGCTCTGGTAGCGGCCGAAGCCTACTACTCTCATCGATTTTAGACCACCAAGGGATCTTTAACGTGCGCAACTTGCACACGAGACCTCACAGATTTTTCGCCCTTGTCCGACAAGTCTAGGTGTATTTCTTTCCTGCCAGAAGATCCGGGGTGTGGCTGAAAGACTCCAGTGAGAAGGAGCCAAGGAGTAGCAATAGAAAAGCTGCAGAAAGAGTCAGGAGCCCAGAGGAGGGGGCAAAAGAGGTGAGGGGGTGGGGGCAGAGAGAGGAGACGAAAGCAGACGACATAAGATTGGTAGAGGAGGTGAAAGGAGACACATTTTTTAGAAGAAAAAGTTTCGGTCGTTACCCGGATTCCAACCCGGGACCTTTGAATGAGAGGCCAATACCGTAACCTCTAGGCCACGAGAGTCCCCACAACACCTACGAATAAACCAACACTGTTGTGAAGGGATTTTAAAACAATTCCAATTATAAGTGTGTCAAGACGCAATGGAATCAGGCACTCGTTATTCTTGGGCATAATATGAAGTTGTAGGTATATTATTCTTAGAACTTGATAATTTTTGTTGCATTTACTTTTTGTTTTAAAACATCTCTTTTGTATAGAAGTTGGGTTATTAGATACGTTTGTGATTGAAGAAAGTTGTAGTCGCATAGTGTCAGAGGTAAAATTAGCAGAAGAGAACGGCTAAAATTTGGCAATTTCCAAAACATCAGTGTCCTTGGAAACTGTAAATGTATATATTTTTTCGTACCTTTGATCAACATTTTTCAATCCACACAGAAATGTGTTTTTGAAAGGACACAAAGAGTGCTGAGCCCAAAACAACTTAAAAATTTTATTTTTATAAATAGAAAAATCGATTTAGAAATATCAGTTTCTTCGAGTTCATTATTTTGACGAGCGCCAGATTTCACCACAACGCCCTGCAACGACGCCTTTTCTAAACTGATTGATAGACTCAGTAATACTATGAGAAAAACTGCGCTGATCAGAACGACAGACAACAGGAAGGACTATGATACCATGATCGTGAATGTCTGCTCCAAACTTGAAACCTGAACGAGACTCGAAAAAGGCTTTATCCAGACTTCTTCCCCCTTCCCTCTATATTTACACACACACACACACACACACACACACACATACACACACACAAACACACACACACACACACACACATACACACATACACACATATATACACACACACACACACACAAACAAATACACACAAACAGAGAGAGAGACAAACACATACATGCACACAAACACATACTCACACG
>NW_004797624.1:569272-570298 GCF_000002075.1 Aplysia californica | reverse complement strand
CACACACACACACACACACACACACATACACACATACACACATACACACACACACACAAACAAATACACACAAACAGATAGAGACAAACACATACATGCACACAAACACATACTCACACGCACGCACACACACGCAGACACACTATCGCCTCTTTTACCCCTCTTTCATCAAAATGCTATACCCGTTGATTGACACCACGTTCCCCCCTCCCAATTTCCCTCTCCACCCCCACCCCTCAACTGCCGTTACCGTGACTTCTTCCCAATACTCCCAATGTTTCCTCATTACTCCCTCACTGACACCTTCTAATTATATAATTTAGGAAGCAGGCTCCCAACTCTACCTCTCTCAACCAACCCGAGCTGAGAAGGATACACGATATCAGCAGCAGGAAGCCCAAGACACTTCAGAAAAATTCTCTCTCCTCCCCCTGTCGGGAATCAAATCCGAGTCTCTTGCGTGCGACAACGAAGTGGCTAACCGGTACACCACAGACGCCAATGTACTTCTCTCTCGACATTTCCACTTCACATTTATTCTTACAAAATAATCTCATTAGCGTGCCCCTTTCGGTATTACAACCAAAAAAATAAAAAAAATAATGTGGTGATATTCATCCTATTATGCTTTTATCAAATCGATGAAATTCTAAATGCTGCGGAGGCAGAAATGTCAAACTTGCGTTTCTCTCGCACGTGCTTCGTTCTGTTTTGGCCAAGGGCAGATAACAATTCTTGACACTGAAACTACGTGTACGTCAGAACAACAGACAGATCCGGAGGGCGACGTCCATGTCGGGTTGATAGAAGAGGAGAGAGGCAATAGGTTAGCGAGGAAAACAATTATGGAATCTAATCACTATCAGCATTTGAAGAGCATCGTTGTTCCTTGTTTTTCTACGACATTTGAATGAAAAGCGGGCGGGGAAGGGAAGAGAAGAGCCGCTGGGGGTGGGGGGTGGGGACTTAACAAATGGCAGAGTGTTTATGAGAGAGAGAGAGAGAGAGAGAGAGAGAGAGAGAGAC
>NW_004797624.1:565873-567860 GCF_000002075.1 Aplysia californica | reverse complement strand
GGAGAGAGAGAGAGAGAGAGAGAGAGAGAGAGAGAGAGAGCAAATCAAACTTTGGAAAAACGTTTTTTTGTGTAAATGTAAGTGTTATTACGCCATCATCAACACAATTTACATTATTTTGGAGGTGGGCTTTCGGTCCTGTCTGTAAGACACATCTCAGCGGTGAGAGCTACGACATTCCAGAAGAAACACAGAGATACTCGATAAAATGTTTCTCCCAACTCGGAAATCGAGCTCGGGTCTCCTGCGTGCAACAGAGAAGCGCCTAATTGGTACCCAGAAGACGCCAGTATGTACTTGTTTCTCCCTTCCCTTTTATAATATTATGCTATAGAATAAAAAGTGTTCTGGTGTGGTCTGCCCTCTTTTTAAAACGAACCATTTGTAATTACTACCTATCCTCCTTCCTTCCTGCGCAGGTTTTTCTATACCAACACCCCTATAAATCTTCAGCTGCGCCCTCTTATGACCTATTTGTACTGCAAATGCTTTAAAACTTTTACTACATCTAATTCCCATTTCTTAAACGGGGTCTGTCTAGGGCCGATTTGATCTAGAATTTCAGGCGTTTCAACAAAAGGTAATTGAACAGAAATCTGGTGAATGCCCTATTAATGAATTCAATAGGAAGAACACTTTTTTAAAATGTATGAAGGTAAAAATTATGAACACTTTTAAAATGCTCTTGATATCAATATCAATAGAACAAATCACTGATCGCAGCGAAGATTTGATTGGCTGCATAGCTAGCAGAATCAACCAATCGGTTGACTAGAACCCAGAACCAGGATGTGTCAGTGTTGGTATAAAATCCCCACTAGGAAATTCAATCCGTGGCTTTCGAAGCAGTTTTTTAAAGGGTGTATAAATCTTGGCTCATTGAACTGAATATCGATCGATGATCGAACATGCCCTTCGCTTGAATCTCTCCCCGTCTGCAATCTTTGCCTGTCAATCTGTGTATCTGTGTCCGTCTGTTTGTCTGTCTTTCTGCCACTCTATCTCTGTCTGTCTGTCTCTCTGTGTTTGTCTCTCTCGCGCTCTCTTTACATATGTATTTATATATTTATATATAATATTATTATTATTATATATATGTATATATTTATATTTATATCACGGGCGGCTCGTGGGGCTAAAATGTGGACGTGCACAATTAAGCTATCGCATGCTAAAAATAGTCAAGGGCATAGTAAATGAGACGGTGTATAATTTTACGATCTTTGGGTTGGTGAGGGAGGACCTCGGGCTTTTATTTTCATTCTTTTTAATTGTCGTTTTGATTTCTAGTGCTAAATTTGTTTGTAAATTAAACATCAATTTTATTCACTCTGTATTGGGACTGAACACTCAAGTAAAAACTTTCACTACTCCACTACAAAACCTTTCAAAGGCAAAACCCACAGGACGGTCACGTTCACCTCCCTCAGGTTCACGATCGCAGAGTCCCTTAAAATAGTGGCAAGACAGACAATGAACCAATCACAATTCACTTGAGCACTCCGCTGGATTGCTCGGGGGGTCAAATAAAATTGGCAAATAATAGCGTACGGTCTATCGCGTTTATTTTTAGACTGCCTACTGTGGGCTATGTTTCGGCACTATTCGTCAGGAGCACATTTGAGATGTGCCATCTTATTCATATCTATGTATCGCCAAACTCGCTACGAGTGTCGTCATCGCTTAGGTTATCCCCAAGAGCGATTTATAGGTCAGTTTACACTGTTGAATATCCTATTATGTTTAGCTAAAGCACATATACTTTGGCAAGGAATTGTAGATGTTTTACAGCGCTATAGACACAGAAATGACAGTTATGGCGCCAGTGAGGACCTTGTTTTGATATAATATTTGGCTAGTGTTTGTTCCTGGCTTCTTTTATTTCATTATTGTGGGTGTTTTTACGTAATAGAACATTAAGCAATTTTGGGCGGCACTGCACGACCGTGCTCCATGGCCGAACCTAGCCTGATTGACATATATTATT
>NW_004797624.1:561304-563784 GCF_000002075.1 Aplysia californica | reverse complement strand
AGGGGGGGGGGAGGGCAGATAGAGAGGTACTATTGTTTATAATCTCTTGAAGAAGTGTGAATCTCTCAATGTTCTATACCTCCAATATACAAAAACATAATAATGGCATTTGATAGCAAATATAAAGTCAGTTCTGGTTCTCTTTCATGTTTGTGCAGAAAATGAAGGACCTACTCGGTGTTTATACGGTATTGTTAAGGCTCTTCGTTGTTTCATGCCAGAGATGTGAGTTCGATTTCCTCGAATGGACACCATTAACGAATGCCTCTCAGTCCGCGCAATGCCCATGTTAAAATTGAAATCCCCTCTGCGTAAGAATGCTCTGACAGTCGGAGGACGTGTCAACATTTAATCAAGGGATTGATAATATTATACATTTTCAGAACATGAAGACAGTTTTGCCATTGGATTATATATTTCAAATAACACACATGCAACGAAATTTAGCATCATGACGTAAAGTATTACTTCCCACTGACGTCTAAAAAGATGTTTTTTTATCGCCCGTTTTACCAAAACTTGGTTTTTCTCTATATTTTTTAAAAATAACTCCACCATAATCTTCATGAAATGTTCACAGGATAAAGGGAAGAGGTAATACTAAATAATTTTGTTGAATTTTTGTGATATGCTATAGACTTTTGTTGGTGGTGTCTGGAGTGTGGATTTGCTCAATTTTATGGCAAACTTGAATACTACCTCAGAAAAAAGTCATTAAAAAAGTCTACTTCATTTTTAAAAAAATTAAGAAAATCAATTTGTGGTTCAAATATTTGCTAACTAATCTATTTTCATAAAAAATAAGTGCAGTATTTATTACGTAAGACATGTCAATAAAGTCAAATACGGCTGCCGTAGTCTTGGAAACGAAACTTTTTTCTCAAATTCGATTGCAGATTTTAAGACTCCTTACTGTGCTTGTTATATGTATGAACTTTGATAAAACCCTTACAGGAGAAGTAAAATTCATCAGAGCAACGATATTTTTGTTAGTTTGTTGTTATTCAATGCATCTTTAGAAATGTGATAGAGCAAACGGAAGGGTTTTTATGGACAACGTCAAGACATAAGAATGAAAGAAAATATTTTGTGACCGATAAGGGAAAGTTGGACCTCGTCCAGATTTGAACAAAGATCCTCCGCCTGTTCATCAAGTACGTAGCCAAATGTGTCTAGCTGACAATCTTTAGTCCCGGGGCGCACCTATGAAAGGGTTAAACTAAATGGACACCCTCATTTTCATCCTCGTCAGGATCTTCTTCAGTATCGCGTGCAGCTTGTATTGGAGCCATTAAAATCCTCGCCACAGTTCCAAGAGCAGACCTGAAGCTCGGGTTTTCCCGGAAGCCCATTGTTCTGCACAGCGCATCGCTCGCATCCCTCAGTTTTTTCTCCAAGTTTCGTGTTGCTTCCTTGGCGTCACGCCGTTCTTTCAGCAGAGCCATGTGGCTCTTCACAGTTGTCTCCATACTCACTACAGTCTGCTCTAAAGTCTTGAGTATCCCTGAACCTTTATCCATTGCAACAATGTCCCCTCTGAGACGATTTAGTTTCACTAGTATAGATTCCAAATCTTTGTCAAGGCCAGTAACGTTCTTCTTTCTGCTAATTTTCGAGGTGGCCATAGAAATATTCATCCTCAAAAAATCTATCTGTCCCTGAAGCCTTAGCCTCATAGCTGAGGCATTCCTTTTCACAATCAGCTTTTCTTGCTCTCTCTTAGCAGCAGTAAATGCCTCGGAAGTATATCGTTTCCCTTTTGTACGGAGTGAGTCAGTCAACGCGAATAATCGCAGTCTTTGCTCTTCCTGTTTCTCTTTCGTGAGGTTGCTGAAAAGAACACAACGATAGTTAACCTCTTCCACGAGTCTCTTCAAGCCCCCTTGCTGTTTATTTATCCACTCCATGAAACTGCGAGAAGTGTTTTTTACGCTATTTTGAAGTTCGAACTGCTCACCGTGCGTAAAAACAAGAATACAGAAATCCTTTATGAAATCTTGACCGAAAACACTCCTGAGCATGGAAACCGTGTATACCTCCTCCTCGGTAAAACGGTTTCCAAATTTTAAAACGAGAATCAAAGCGTGGAAGCCATCGGAGCATACGGTAATAGCTTTACTCATCTCGTTAACAAACCTCTCTTCAGCGACAGAGCGCTTCACGCGTGTGTCACATACTCCTGGAACGTCCACGACTTTGACACACACATCCTCAAAAGAGGCGTACGATGACTGATTGAAGATAGTGTCGGATTCAGCGTCTTCGCTTGTGGCAAAGGCAGGTCTTCCCAGGATAGCGTTTCCAGTTGAGCTCTTTCCGTTTCCAGTTTTGCCAAGCAGAAGTATGTCAATCTCCTTAGCTTGTTTTTGTTGTCGAGCCGCCATTTTGCCTGAATCGAGAGAGGATGAAGGTGAAAATTACACCGATAAAAATGCAAGATAATATAAAAGCTTCAAAACCTCTTAGGTTTCAGAAATTTG
>NW_004797624.1:559266-560519 GCF_000002075.1 Aplysia californica | reverse complement strand
GGGGGTCAAATTGACCCAAACCTTGTAACACAGACATTTTTCTATGCCTCAGAAGGACGAATTGTGATAATTTATAAAAATGAGCATAAACACATTAAGTGCTTTGCGATGGTAAGGATGGAGATGAGAATGAAAACAGTAATCAGCCCATACTGTGATTGATTATATATGTTTAAGGAAAAATGAAATAAGAATAATACCACTCTGAAATTAAACGAGGGTGGATCAGAAATTTATGGAAGTTGGTATCTATTAGCTAAGATATTTACTTCTGTCATATAAAAAATGCACATTAAACAATCAGTTTAGAACATGGCTGCTCTCGAATCAACCATAGCATGAGCAGTTTCATGTGATGTCACTCTGTATTACTGTTTGCCCTCTTGAGAAAACAATTAAGGGAATAAACTTCACAAGATAACAATGTCCAATTTACGTTTAACATGCAGTGTGAATTTGGGTAATGGGCAAAACTAAATTCATGAATATTTATTTGCAGGATGTCTGTGGAGAATCTGTTTCTTCATATAACACAATTTATCGTTGAGTAAGAGAATTTACTAAAGGGACAGACCCCTTTTGATGATCCACGTTCTAGCTACCCAAATTCCTCTGTGAACGAAAATGTTAGGTTGCGGGGTCGGGGGTTCGAGCCGCGGGCCCGACGTGGTATCCTTGGGAAAGGCACTTTACACGAATTGTGATTCTGTAGAGAGCAGTGACTCCTTTCTCCCTTTGCTTGTTGAATAGAATATGTGGAATAGGTGAATGGTATTTCAGACTTGTTTCTCATGACAGAGACAACCCGAGCGCTTCTGCATGGCAAACTACTCGAAAACAAACAGAGACCAAATACAAATAACCTTCCGCGTCGTGGACAGGACGAGTCTATTATGCTTAAACGGGTTGAAGTTGTTTTTTTTTATTGGCGCACCTTGAAGTGGACCGATCCAGTTGAATGTCTAAGCCCTAAAGAGATCAGGAACGCACACACACAAAGCAAGTACATGTATTTTGTATGGATTTGTTCTGAATCAAGGACGTTGACATTTCCCTATTATACCAAATTGCCAAACACATAAGTTGCATTCAGTAGAGTAACAATGCTGAAAATGGTATGGGTTTAACGCTCCTATCAACGCTATTAGGTTATATAAATCGCAGGACCTCCTAGTTTAACGTCCGTCTCCGATAGGACCGAGGCGAGTGGGAAGTTCGTGTAAAGTGCCTTTCCCAAGGACACAACGTCGGAC
>NW_004797624.1:547578-558961 GCF_000002075.1 Aplysia californica | reverse complement strand
GGGGGGGGTAGTACAATATACAATTCGTGGTTCGTGGAGAACTGCATGTGAACAAGAGTGTAAGTGTTGGATAGTCCATTTACTCGGAACTTCAGGGTGTCCAAAAAGATGGTTCCAATAGGGAACGGGATAAAGTGTGCCCACGTCCCTCGTGACTCATTGGAGCAGAGGAAGATAAGACTAACGCTAACATTACTTAACCCTATCCGTACGCCCTGGGGTCAATTTGTACCCCCGGGGTTGTATTCTTCACATTTTAAAATACTTTTAGTGCAAAGATCTCTTTGAAACTGTCAGTATTTCTCAAAAATTCATTTTGACAGACTGCTATGCGAAGCGTACGGATCAGATTAACGAGTAAATTTCCTCTTTGGAAAGTGGTGGCACAGAGTTCCCCACGTCGTATGGATACGATAGTAAAACACGACATACGGATAGGGTTAAACGCAATCCTGCATCATCACTCATCTCCATCATTATTTTTAAAATCATCATTGCTTCCAGGTCAATGGCCTACATCTATAATCCTGGAATCTCTATTTGCAAAAGTAATACCAAGTAGGCTATGCATGTAATACACTATTGGAAACTATCATGCCCACTTTTATCTAGTAATCAGATGGCGTCAATCTCATAAAATGAGAAAGGGATAAAAAGGATACTCCGTTTAAAACTGAGAAACATAAAGAGAGAGAGAGAGGATGAGATTTACAGTAGAATTACTCAAAATGCATGATCCACAAGGGAAAATGACTTAATTGCAGATGCTGTCTTGGGAGACAAAACATAGATTTACTTCGTTGAAATACCATTGAAACGACTGGATCGTCTGGATTGATGAAGGAGGAGATAAAATAATATGCCTCTCTTTTTGCGTCCAGGGTTTCACAGCAGAAAGTGACTCTTTATTGGTCTTCTTCATTTACTATTTCCCCTCCTGGCTGATATCATATCATAATTGTACTACGACACTTTCTTACTAGGGTACTGACCACTTGAAAATGCCGTTGTTGAGCAGGGACTATAATTCGTATTCTCTAGCACAATGCCCCTCCACGACTATGCAGCGCCATACAAAGTATGGGCGACAACCTTGCGCATACAAAATCAAGGAATCTAAGTTTTGCCCCTTTCAGTTACAGTCCTAACTTAGTTTGATCTGCTTTTTCGTTTTTCAGCTGGACAAAATTCTGACCTTCGACGTGCTTTCTAGAAGGGACTGTGGAGACTGAAGTCCTGAATGCAAGACTGAGAAGAATATTTCAAGTAACTGAACATTTCATATCCATAGCTTTAAGAAGTTGTTTTTAAAGATACCACTACTTCAATTACATTTTGATCAACCTTCGTATCTTTTTCATCTCCTGGTAAATGTTGACTTAAAGAGCGTGCTTTTATTATATTTATATTTTGCACTGATTAAAGCACACTGCATACACCATGCCGCATGTATCCCACTGCTACAGCAAACCCTGTCACATGTATTTTTCCAGAAAGTCTTTCTATACGTTTGAGAAAGGGTATTTTGGATCTTATGTCATGTGACACCGGCAGGCAATCAAGGGGTTAGGCTACCGAAATATCAATCGTGAAGTTGCAAGTTTTGGGGATTCGAGGCTCATCTTGCTGTGTTCTTGGGACAGGCACTTTACACACGTTTTATTTTATTCATTCCAATCAAGTGTGAATGGGTATTCGACCATAGAGAGTAAAACATCTATCAGTATGCCAGTGTTTTACACCTGTAAAATAACAGCTCGCATTGTAGTGTGGTAGGTCTTTACTCACGGGACATTTTTACTCGATTTGCCGTGTAGGACTGTCGGATCAGGTGGTGTTTTTCGTGTGAGCACTTTGCAGGTCCGTGCTAAGTCAATGATCATGTCAGCTGCTGTGTTGTGAGTTAATTGAGTGTTCGGAGAGTCACTATAGTAGTATGTTACCCAGTAGGTTGGGATTGTTTCAGAATGCTATCAGGTCTACACTGTCGTAATAATAATGTTATAGATTGTAATGCACATAGTGCTTGCTACTGATCTGGAATTTGCGCTATACAAACCTCATTTATTTTTATTTATGTTCCCTTCAGAAAAAAGAAATGTCTTTTGGAATTATCCTTGCTGGTAGAATACGGTGCAAAGGTATGCCCTGTCCTTTGAATAAAAGCAGCACTTGGCTGGCAACAATCTGATCTCACTGCACACAACATGAGGTCAAAGTCTGCTTGGTCCCCTCCCCCCCTATCCGGAACTTGCTTGACCTACTGCGCACATCTAGAGTCTTCACTCTCTGTGGAGGCCGTATGTGGGTCACTTTGACGTTATGCTCGAGGCAGGCAGGTAGGTAGATAGGTAGGTAGGTAGGCAGGTAGGTAGGTAGGTAGGTAGGTAGGCAGGTTGGTAGGTAGGTAGGTAGGTGAGGGTGACGGGCGTGGATTGGGGTAGGGGGTGTCACTTTCACCAAATATGATACACGTATCACATATCTACGTAATACATTTTCACACGCACACATCGTACTGATTAGCGAGCGATGTTATAACAATGCTACCCACAGGCTTTCACTACTGACCCTCCTCAACAAAGTCGGGTCACCGACATCTCTTGTCCGTTAAGTTGCCTGAAAGCTCACGCTAACTAATTACGCCCCCCTGCCCCCCCCCCCCCCCGCAATACATATATCTGTGACGTAATAGTCATCCTCGCCCATATCCTTGGCACACTCAAGATGTTAACCTAATTACCGTTCGGGTAAGCCTACGATATAAAGTATCTCTGTCTTCTTGCGAGTATACTGTATCCCACTCAGCTCCGGATGATCCTGACAGGCAAGGTCCAGACAGTCTGTTTCTTAACCCTATTCGTACGCCTTGGGGTCATCTTGTTGCCTCGGGCTTGTATTCTTCACATTTTAAAATACTTCTAGTACGAAGATCACTTTGAAAATTTCAGTATTTCTCAAAAATTCCTTTTGACAGACTGCTATGCAAAGGGTACAGATCGAATTAACGAGTATGTTTCCTCTTTAAAAGTAGTGGCACAGTGTCCCCCCACGTCATATGGATACGATAGTAAAACACGACGTACGGATAGGGTTAAATGATCATACTTTTTAATAGCATAGTCGTTAAAAGTTTACAACCAATAACTGCAGATTAATTCAGTCCAGCATCTTGCTCTTCTCTTTCTCTTGTCTTAACTTATTTAGGACAACTTCAAAATGAATCTTCTGACTAGTAGGAATTACATAACTCAAAGGTGTATTTTGCAATGATAAAAATGCGAATAATACAGGGACAGTATAGTAGTTTAAAACACACACACACACACACATACACACACATACAAACACACACACACACACACACGCACACACAAAAACATGCACAAAAATGCACTAAATACCCTTTTATTTAGGGGTGTGGGGAAATTCTGAATAGTGGGTTGTTATACACGATGAAATCACAGAGTTTTGATTCCTAGTTTGCATTACTTCGAGGCCGCGCTCTTAATGCTCTTCAAAAATTAATGTGCTGCCAAACGTACACACAAAAGACCACGACACACACCATAGCAAAGGGCAAAACATCAGATTTGCTACAATCAAGGTGCAGCGAGCATTTCCCCCTCCTTCAACCTTCATTTTCTTTAAATGATGAGCTCCACGAAAATTGAAAATAAAATAATAGAAATACTGCAATACTTAGAGGGCAATCGATCTATGATACTCAGTCATTCTGGAAAAAGATAACCTGCAAAGATATCAGAAGAAAGGACAAAATTGCACCCTGAAATGCAACTGAGCAGAGCGCGATTTTGGTTCAGTAGAGGGATGTCAAAGCAGCACGCCTCCTTAATTATCTAAACTCTTTCATCCTTAAGTTCAAACAGAAAGAGGAAAACAGAAGCGCTGTCACATGTTATAAATCATTTTCGATCATCAGTGTACGCAGCAAAGGAGAGCTGTGAGCTCAGATGACATCACGCTGGCTGGCCTGTAGAGCAGATGGTCCTGGTTCGAATCTCTAACGGGAATGTTCTTGAACTTGAGTTATTTCGCCAGTTTTTAAGGTACCCCATCCAGTTAATTAGACTCTATCGAAGATGAACGTTACATTTAGAGGTCCGGCCTATTTGATAACCTTAAAACATTAAAAGGGACGTTAAACCTATTTAATTACTGCATTTACCCGTAGTTCAGTGGTAGTATTATAATTTATAATCATCACTGTCACCCAGGGACGAACCGTGTGCCCTCCTCCATTAGAGGTATTTCACCGACATTACTCGCCCTTTACATGAATTCTGAGCTTGAGTTCGTTAATTAATGACATGACGCAAGCGCCTATGGTGTGAAGGGTTAGACACCTCACTGAAAAGGAGACCAATTACATTTTCTCGTCGCAAACCTGCGAGTATGCAAATGAGACAATTAATTTTCGCTGATTAGTCTTTCTTCGCAGCAAAGTGACGTCACACTTCGAAGACGGTTGGTTAACGGGTGCTCCGGTATGGTTTACTGAGTCTTTCCTTTTTAACATCGTTCGCCCATATCGCTCCTTCTCCTTTTCATGTTTGTTACTCTCTTCTCTAATCTCGGGTACTTATAATATGACCTCAATGTGTTGCAAGTGTCGTAAAACTCTTAACAAAACATTTCGTAGCTAATAAACTAGTGGACATTTTCTTAGTTCATGTGGGTTTTTGGGGGGAACATGATTTTTCCGTGGAGCTCACAAAAGGGGCGAGGTTAATCCCCCGCTTGGGGAAGTTAACGTTATCATAGATAATAATGTAGTCTTTTTCCCGGACGCTGTATCCCACTTGGTCAATGTGCGCGTTGACATTCAGATGTTAGAGCGCGTGCAATCAGTAACTTGCATTGAATGCCTCACAGGAAGCCAATCGTTATTCATGGTGTTTTCGGTCTTTTGTGCGGGAATAACAGTTGTAAAGCTCGTAGAGCATTCTGAAAAGAGTAGATGCGCACTATATAAATGTAATTACTATATTATTCTTATAAAGCGGCTTATCTCTAAAACTACTTTTAATATGTCAAAGAGGGCAGTGAAAAAAAATATGAACTGACTGGCTACTAGGACATAGTCCATCTCGTTATTAGTGATGTAGATATAATCATAAATAAGTAAAAAAAATAATAGTCCATCTCGCTATCAGAGAGATACATACAATCATAAATAAATTATAAATAATGATCCATCTCGCTATTCTCTCTCTATTGCCCCTTTCAACTCCCGGTTGAGCATAGGCCATGAACAACATTTCTCCAGCGAAGATTGTTCAGCGCATCCTTTTCTAGCTGTTTCCACGATGTCCCTGCCTTTTCCATTTCATTTTTGGTCTTCCTTTCGTACGTTTTTTTGTGCATTCTATGTCAAAGCTTGTCTGATGATGCTTGTCGGGGGTCTCCTCAGGGTGTGCCCTATCCATTTCAATTCCTTCACCTGTAGGTCTTCCTTTACTGGCCTTTGGCTTTGCTCTTTCCTACAGTTGAGCATTTGTGACTCGATTGTATCACTTAATCCCCACGATCCTTCTTAGACATCCATTTATGAAGCTCTGCAATTTCCTTGCTGCTGATGCTGTGAGCCTCCATGTCTCTGAACCATACAGTAAAACAGTCTTCACGTTTGTTTTGAAGATCCTCAGCTTGGTGTTCAATCCCAGTTCCTTTGACATTCACATACTCCTGAGGATGATGAATGCTACTCTTTCCTTTTGCATTCTGACCTTGATGGACCTTACCCCTCGCAACAGCATACGGTCATAGTATAAGGGTGCCGGACACATTAAACATTTTCAGTTGGTAGGACATTGAATTTTGCCAGGGTGTCGGCCAAAGCCTACTTTCATCGATTTTTGGATAATCAAGGGTTCTTTCACGTGCACAGCGTGCACACAAGACTTCCGAGATTTTTCACTCTTATCCGAGAAGGGTAGGTGTTACATCTTACCTACCATAAGGTTAGAGGCGTGGCTGAAAAACAGCAGTGAGAAGGAGCAAAGGAGTAGCAGTAGAAATGCTGCATGCAGAAAGAGATAGGAGCCCCGAGGAGGGGGCAAAGGGGTTTGGGGGAGGGGGGGGGGCAGAAAGTAGAGACAAAAGCAGACGACAGAACAGGAAAGGAGGTAAAAGGGGAACATTCTAGAGAAAAAAATTGGCCGTCGCTGTCCGGATTCGAACTCGGGACCCATTGAATGAGAGGCAAACACCATAACCTCTCGACCACGACACCCCCCTGGTAAATGTTAGTTTTTGTTTGAGTAAGAGTTTTACCGCGCTCGCAACTGCATAAGGTCATATAAGCGCGCGAAACAGCGTGAGAGTGTGTTCATCGCTGATCCCAACAGAAGGGACAACGATTCCTTCGCCAGGAGATCCACCTGCTCGTTTCCTCGGATGCCTACATGCAGTGGCGAAGTGTCCATATAATCAAATAATCACTGATTCCCTTCCTAATTTTGAAACATTGTCGCTGTCAAATTCACCCATAAACGTAAACCTCATAAATTAAATGTAAAAAGACGTTCATAATCAACAATGAACAGTATGCCTAACATTCACAACGGTTTCACTGCCACAGAAATAGCCTGTTCACCCCTCTCGTGTCACTCCATAAGCAGTCGCAAGCTTTGATTAAGTAAGCTTAAAGTGAGGCTGGAAGAGTCTACCAATAGAGTTGAAGGGAACATGTGCATAGCAGTCAAAACTGTTTCATTGCCACATATACCCTGTTCACCCTTTTGGGACCTCAGTTATAAGCAATCTCAAGCCCTGATTATGTAAGCTAATTATTACACTGGTCGAGTCTACCTCACAAATGTGAGG
The DNA here is from genome assembly GCF_000002075.1 of Aplysia californica. NCBI lineage: Eukaryota > Metazoa > Mollusca > Gastropoda > Aplysiida > Aplysiidae > Aplysia > Aplysia californica. The sequence continues at coordinate 552,112 of NW_004797624.1, read as the reverse complement.
GGAACTAATTCCTAATAATCTCTTGACTGCTGCACGTGCTTATTTTTTTTCCTCGACTTTTTACCGTCCTATAATCAGATCGTAACCTCCATTATAACACCGGTTCCTGGCCGCGAAAGGTTAGACAAAAACAGCCAAAAGTGAAATTGTGTTTGTGTATTCACATCTAAAGTTAAATTTAATTTTAGTTAGAAATGATATTTAATAAGATACCTTCCCTATTATTTTGGCGGTTGAACATACAATATGAATTCCAGATTTACGGATCTGTTTTCATTCACAACACAGAGTCGCCGTCGCGAGTTAGATTCTTGTGTGATATCTCCTGGCAATATCTGGTCCCCTTTCACTTTGATTACCCTGTCAAACAAGTCAGCCTTCGCCCCTGCCTACTTGGCTTGTTAGTCATGCGAACACGAAGTTTCAGTCAAAGAGTGTACTTTATTTTGTTGCAACCAAGGACCTTACAACAAGTTTAATCTCCTTGGTTGCCACCTAACCGTTTTTGGGTGTAAGAGTGTGTATGTTGAAAGTGAGGTGATGCAAGGCAGAGAGTCAGATAGGACAAGGAAAGATTTGCTAGGGGAATTTTCTTCGGAGTCCCGTGGCCTCCTCAGAGAAAATGGAGGCTTCGGGATGGAGTCTCCTCTGGCGTGTACTGTTTGAAGATAAGGCAGCGGTGCCCACAGTAGAGTCCGATTTAGAGCCGTCTGTGAAGATTAGCTCCGCACTGGGGTATTTTTCTATAGTTTTATTGTCTATTTTGCTTTGAATAGTTTGGTGTTTGTGCTTGCTTTGTTGTTTATTTTTAGCTGTAAGTCTACTTTTGCCTTGGTAAGGTGCTACAGAGGGAGGTCGGGAAAAGAAATCGTTGGATGTCTTGTTTGGAAAAGTGTATGTTTTTAAGGTCCTCAAGGACTTGGAAGGGTTTGGCAGGAACCAGGCACAATCACTATTAAGAATAGGGTTTAGGGAGAATCTACAAGCTGAACCTAAAAAAAAGACCAACAGATGTTTTAAAAAAATCTCAAATTGGATCTTGCTACAGCATAAACAAGGTAAGTCTCCTAAACGTACAATCTTCCTAATGCTTAGATAAAAACATCTTCATTTATGGAATTCTAAGCTATAATCCTTTCTGAATAGTTAACACCCATGGAAGGTCGCTTTTAAAGCTTTTTTATATCTCCAATTCTCTAATTGTGAGTATGTGTGTATGTATACACGTATACACGTGCATGACCCTTGCCATAGTTCCACACTAGCTCTAACTTTCACGTGGTGCCTATGTCCCTTATCGAGTCAAAAGCTTAGCCCATATTTCGTAAACCTCTTCACAATTTATAATTCTATATGATTTATCAGACGTTGGTGGGTTCCGTGGTGTTGTTTGCACCTTCTCTCTTATTAAATGGCTATTATTCATACCTTTCCCCCTTCTTTTCTTAGCATGTTACCCTCTTGTAACACCTTTAATCTTGGGGACTTTCATGACCTAATTTTCTTGCAAGTTCTAAAAAAGCCTTGCCGAAACTTTTAAAAATGTTTAATGCTTTATTTATCCTTCGCTCTGTCGGTATCAGACTGGACTACGAAGCGAATTACCCTAGTTTGTAACCTCAACGGGGCTTTCTGAATTTGGGTTGTTTAGGATGAGTTTTGAAATGTTGCGCGTATGTCTGTGAATACAGGACAATCACTACAGACAATGTTAAAAAACATAACAGGAAGAGCGTTTTTTATGGAACTGTTGAGAATTTCTTGGAAGGAAGAGACATAAAATGAGGTAGTATATGAAGAAACCCACGTGGACCTGTCGCTGATAAAAATCAATTAAGAAAAGACGAATGCGGTTTCTGGGGCACTGGAAAAGACATCAAAGCTTTGAACATCTAGCTCTCACTGATAAGATTGTAGGCAAACAAATAAATAATAATAATGGATTGCATTTATATAGCGCATATCCACTTATGCAATGCTCTATGCGCTTAACATGATACATATAATGGATTTACAAATCAATTTTAAAGGTACATAGTGTTACATACTCATGCAAACACATATTCACTCACGCACGCACCACACACATATACATACTCACATATACACATACATACATATGCACATACGCACATACAAACTCACAACGATCTACAGCTTGGATGCATTCTGTCTAATCGAAATATGATGAAAATAGAAATGATTTTAGTTTCTTCTTAAAAATTTCTAGATTTTCTGCTTCTCTGATAGTTTTTGGAAGCCTATTCCAAACAAGTGGTGCAAAATATGAAAAAGAGCGTTGGCCATATGATTTGTAATTTATTTTAGGCTTGACAAGGGTTGTTTTGTCACTAGATAATCTGAGCGTTCTAGGAGGCACATAGGGTGTTAAAAGCTGTTTTAGATAGTCAGGTGATAAATCATTTAAGCACTTGTAGCAAGTTAAACAGATTTTATATATGATACGCTCTTTCACTGGGAGCCAGTGTAATGCTTTTAAAATAGGAGTCACATGATCATGCTTTTGTTTTTTAGTAATTATTTTGGCAGCAATATTTTGTACTCTTTGTAGTTGTTGTAACTGTTCATCAGGTACACCAGCCAGTAAGGAATTGCAATAATCAATCCTTAACAATATAAGTGATGTTATTAAAGTTTTGGTGACACCAACAGATAGATATTTTCTAATGCTCCCTATTTTCTTCAGCTGGAGATATAGATTTTTACAAAGATTGGATACATGGTATTTCATTGACATATCTTGATCTAGCACCACACCTAAATTTCTTATTTTAGTTTGGGCTGATATTTCGTGGCCATTGATGTTTATTCTGATATTGTCGATTTCATTGACACATTTCATGATATTGATATCGATAGATGCTTTGGAAATTCCTGAATAAGCACGTATAGAAAGTAATCCAAGTTGTAGAGAAAATATATCCAAAATCGACAAAAAACCACAGAGCAGAGTGGAGCGCCTGCTAAGCGCTCAACACACTCACCATACAGGAGTAGACCCAGAGAAACCTAATTGGAATTCTTCAACAGATGGACGACGGGGAAAAATCATGAAACATAAATTGTAGCTTTGTTTTAGAACATCCAAGCAAAGGAACGCATGGAAAACCCAAAAGCGATGATTGCTGATGTCTATTGCATATGTGACACTTGATAATTGTGACAAAAGTGACTTGGCTTTATAGGAGAAGGACGTTACATTCAGAAGTCCTGCCTCTTTAAATATACTCACAACTGGATAAGGTCATGCGAGCGCACAGGGCACATTATGCATTTTCAGTTTGGTAGGAATTTCTTTTTGAATTTTGCCCAAGTGACGGCCAAAGCCTAGCCTTATCTATTTTGGACCACCAAGGGCTCTTTTAGGTGTGCAACGTGCACTCGGGACCTTCGAGATAGTTTTGCCCTGAACTGACAAAGCTAAAAGTTACATCCTACCGACACTAAGATCAGAGGTGTGGCTGAAAGACAGCAGTAAGAAGGAACCGAGGAGTAGAAGTAGAAAGGCGGCAGAAAGAGTCAGGAGGCCAGAGGAGCAGGAAAATTAGGTGTGGAGGTGGGAGGGGCAACGGGTACAGAGAGTGGAGACGAAAGCAGATCACAAAACATGATTAGAGAACAGGAAAGTTGAAAAGGTAGCATTTTTAGAGAAGAAAATTTTCTGTCGCTGTCAGGTTTCGAACCCGGAAGGACAGCGAACATAGCATCTCTAGACCAAATATATTTATATTTATAGATTCTATATATCTCTCTCTCTATTATATATATATATTATATATATATATTATATATGTATGTATATATATTATGTATATATATATATATATATATATATATATATATATATATATATATATATATATATATATATATATAAAAACAAGCGCGTAACAAAAGCACCAATTACATGCATCATAACTGACAGAGAGTTTTCCGAAAACGATTTTTCACGACACCTGTAAACATTCTATTTATTATCATTGTTTCTAGCGTATCTATAGCAACGTCATAATAAATACGTATACATGAAGAGCTATAGTTTTGTGGCATCGACAGAGTAGCAGTTAGATTACCGGACTCATAATCGTGGCATTGCGGGTCTGGGGGTTTCAGCTTCAGCTCGATCGGTCCGGCATTGTGTCCTTGGAAAAGACACTTCACACGAATTTTAATATATTTTACCTTGGTCTTAACAGAGATGGGCGTTAAATTCCCAGCTACCGAATAACTTTACGAGGTGGCAAAGAGCGTTAAACCTAATTGATGTCAATTTCAGAGGTGTAGTTTTGCTGTGTATTTCTGTTTATATTCCTTTACAGGCACACGGCGTAATTCAGCGGGTTGTTTCAACGCCGAGGGACAATATCATAGTTACAGTAGCGACTTCACCACAAGGACACCGTGAGGCAGTTGTACAGCAGGCGAGATCAGGAGGTTGTCTATAAAACCAGAATGCTTTTTCGGCGCTCGAAACTGCACGCGCGGGACGCATTAAACATTTTCGGTTCGGGGT
>NW_004797624.1:544789-547390 GCF_000002075.1 Aplysia californica | reverse complement strand
ATATATATTTTTTTATTTTTTTAAAAAAAATTTTTAAAAGATTAATTAGAGAAGATCATTTTCTGTCGTGTCACGTTTCGAACCCGGGAATGACAGCGAACATAGTATCTCTAGACCACGAGAGTCCCATTTTTAATTATATTTCGTTGATGTTCCTAAGACGTAATGGTAGCAAGACTGACGTCAATTAGTCGCAACAGCCTTTAGTTATGGTCGAAAGCAATACAAGATCATCTAAGACCTGAGCTCTAGATTGCTGTGTTAACGCTTCGCAGTCACACAGCCTGCAGTACAAAATACAGACTTCAACATAAGTTAAGGACCACTTGCAAACACACTGAGTGGTCTTCTTGGGTCGACCTGCACGTGGGCGTTCTTGGAATTTTCCAGTGGCTTGATGGCGCTGCCTCAAGCATACAATGAAAGAATATGACACTGCAAGTCTTCTGGCAACTTCTCGGGCTCCAACTCCATCTTGCAGCTATATGCCATAGCTCTGGCACGATCAGTCTCTCAGCGTTCGTCTTGGAGGCATGTTGATGCGATACTGGATTTTGTGCAAACGGCGGCTTATAGTGCCTCCAAAGTGAGCACAGTTCGAGACCGTAAGTCCGTTTATGGCGTGTACTAGAAATTTTAACTGAGGAATGTCCGCGGTGTCGCATTGAAGTCGATAAAGACCATCAAATTTCACTAAAACCCACCGAGCATTTCCATGCTGCACGGGGTGGTTTTGCCCCTTTAAGAAGCTTTGCAGTACGCATTGGTAATCCGTTATCACTTTCAGAGCAGAAAATTTGGAAACATTCCTTTCTGTCATTTTTTTCGGATTTAAAAAAAAATCAGGGCTGTCAGTCAAGGTGGTCCTTAAGTTAGGTTGAAATCTGTATATCCCATCTGGTCATCCAGCCAGGAGAGTGACTACAAAGGACTTCGCGGACCTGTCGCAGAACAGCATCAGGTGAGAGAGAACGGATACGTTTCACTATCACATTATTGCGGCAAGTGACTGCGGATAGCCAATTACGAAAACACGTAAATTAATTATTATTATATCACTATTTGTACATGTGCATAAATGCGTGACCCAAGTCACGTCTTCCACGAGCCACAATGTCCAGGGTCAACACGTGGGACATCAGTGCTGTTGTGAGAGCAGATCGGATTCCAATCAATAGTGGCTGCACTTGTCACTTGAGCGCTTTGTGCGCTTCGGTACAGCGACATTCAGTTGGTATCGATATGTTGTAATATTATACAATTACGAGTATATCTGATGCCCCCCAATCCCACCTACACGTCACCAGTCCTTGTGTAGGTGTAAGTCCGTGGGTGGGAGTAGAAGGAAGAGTAAGATAATTATTTTTTTTACGGTTTGCGTACAAAATGAGGCTTAAATGAAGAATGAATAGATTTGGTAAGAAATATTTACAAATTGGCAGGCTTGTGTCTTGGTCTCTCTAAAAGTAGATTTTTAGGCTGGTCAAATCTGCTGTCACTTCGAAGGCTGTTACTGATTGTGAAAGCAAAACAGCATTTCCACTTACAAATACGAGGGTTTAACATTCACACTGATTGTAATCTCTAGTTAATTTCTCCATGAATAGTAGGGATGGCAGAAGTGAAACATCGTGACCATATCAATTACTTACTAACGATATTGATAATTGGTATCGGTCACTTTATAATCGTTCTGCAAATAAGTAAAGCCATACAGAAAAAAAACCCAAACTGGGAGCTTAAATCAAGACGATTTATTTGTTATCCGTAAAAGCGCTCAAAGCGAGTTGTCACTTTTGTGAGCAGCGCTCAAACAATATGGACCGAACACGTGATCCCTCTGACCCTTGTCAAGCGAGGAGCTGATCCCATTTTGCGTAAACCTCATCACCGTTCAGTTTAGATTTTGTTAAAGTTTTTACTGCACGTGCAACACAAAAAGGTCTATTAAGTGCAGACGATTAGAGGCATCACAAACACAAAACAGAAGGAGGAGAGATAAGAACAATGACTATTTGATAGGTAAGAAGGAGCAAGCCACACAAGAGCACCCGCCACCCACCTTCCCGCACAGTTTATAATTTTGGATGCTTTACGCCCGAACTGAAAGGTACTCCGTCAACTCGCCTGGTATCAGGTTGGACAAGGGCAGGTATGGCGCGGTTCGAATCGCCAACGGGGTGATTGAACTTGGGATGTTTGTCTTTAAAACTCTTTAACCATTTAAATTTGGTTCGGTTCTATCGGAGATGGGCGTTAAATTCGTAGATTTCGTCTCTTTAGCAATTTTTTTTTCGTGCGTAAAGGGTAAAGGAGCAGCAATAATATCTCATAGTAGTATTATAGTTATAGATCAGAGAGAGAGAGAGAGAGAGAGAGAGAGAGAGAGAGATGACGATGACGACGACGACTGTAGCTAACCAGGGTAACACACGACACGGCAGTGACACAACTAACCTGACAATTCCCTGGACAGTCCCTGTGTGTTCACATGTGTGTCCGCTCGTGTGTCCGCCCGTGTGTGTGTGCACTCGTGTGTCCGCCCGTGTGTGTGCGTGCGTGTGTCCGCTCGTGTGTCCGCCCGTGTGTGTGTGCGTGTGT
>NW_004797624.1:542324-544689 GCF_000002075.1 Aplysia californica | reverse complement strand
GCGGGGGTGGGGGGTACGTCTATGCTCCCTATTAGGACCAACCAGGGCTGAGAAGGACACCACCTTCTAGCGTATAGATGTAGAAACTCAATGACCCCCCCCCCCACGAGAACCGAACTCCTGTCTTCTGCTCGCGACAGTTAAGCACCCAACTCCTACACTACATCCCCTGCGATGGCTGTCACAGTATAATTGGTAAAAATAGATACTAAGCTTACAGAGCACGTTGCTTGTCAACGCGAGTCCCATAAAGAGCTTAACAATTCCTATTTTAGTTACGCAATTCCATGAGATCCTTCAGTAGTAGAAGGTCAAAACGGAAGTCTCAATACAGGTCCCTTCCGTCGATCATCGATCCGCGCCCCCAACCATAGCAAACCTCTCCAACCTCCACATCCACACCCGTAAAACCACCCAAAAACAAAAAATAAAACAAAAACAAAAAGAACAAAACAAAACTAACAAAAAAAACCAAACCCAAAAACAAAAACAAAACAAAACGAAACTATCAAAAGCAGCCAAAAATCACAAAAGTAACCCCCAAAAATGGGGAAAGACAAAACAAAACAAAATGAAATAAAATACAAAGCAACGCCAAAGTGTAAAGAGAGAAGGACAGAGAGAAAGAGGGACCGCCAGAGAGAGAGAGAGAGAGAGAGAGAGAGAGAGAGAGAGAGAGAGAGAGAGAGAGAGAGAGAGAGAGAGAGAGAGAGAGAGAAAGAGAGTGAAAGAGAAAGAGAGAGAGGGGGAGAAAGAGCGAGAGAGAGAGCAAAAGAGAGTGAGAGAAAGAGAGAAAGAGAAAGAGAGACCGAAAGAGAGTGAGAGAGAGAGTGTGTGTGTGAAAGAGAAATTTAAGAATGAAATCAGATTAAATTGACAATAGCAATTCGTCTTCAAACAAACTTGAAAGAGCAACTGGGAATCTTTTATAAATCATTGGCATGTCCCTGAGTCGATTCTTCGGACATCCTGTTTATTATTGAGTTTCAACTGTTCGATGTCAAGCATCCCCATTTTTTTTGTAATGCGCTATATAAATGTTATATTATTATTATTAAGAAAGGGAGGATATTATGAAACCGAATAATAATATGTTCAATTTCTTTAAGGAGTTACCGTAGAAACTTTTTGTCAAAATACCCCAAAGGGAAGAAATCGAGGGGTTCATGTTGGGGGAATGCAGTGACCATACATTTGTAAGCTTTAGGATTATACATTTTTTCAAACTTTTTTCCCCCGCCATGCACGGGGCAGGTACTCGTTACGTGTGGGGTATTGCCGCTCCCTGCTGTAACCAGCTTCTTCAACAAGCTACAGGCTGTTGACAAGTCATAGAGTCCGCCTTTTCAATGGAATGGTTATCGTTAATCGCCACTCTAAGCCAAAAGAGAAAGAAGAAAAGAAACTGTGTCAACGAAGGATCCCGGGTTCGAGCCTCATCTACACAAAGCGACGAAGATATTAATGAACAATAGTTTCAAAAGTAATTGTGTGGGCTGTAAATACACCCCCCCCCCCCCCCCAACCCCCACCATTACAACAACCCACTCACATCCACCCACACAAACAAAAAGAATCATTGCACTTTTACGTTTATGAATCTTCTATTAATAAAATGTTTAAAAGGCCAGGTATTAGCACCCCCACCTTTTACCTATTTCGCCCACCCACCACCTGGTCTTAAAACTTGCAGGATTACTTTTAATAAGGATAAGATACTTTTCCGATTAGAATAATGCACTTTGTAGAAGGTAAATTGTCTCTACTGATGCACGTGTTGCCATAAATCACTGTCAATGACGCACAATAACAGTAGTTTATTTTTAGTCTTGCCAAAAACAAAACAGTACATGTACTGTTATATACTGTTTACCTTATCAGTGCACGTACTACTGTTTTTACTTTAAAAAAAACAAACAGCAACAACAAATGGTGCTGCTTCTACTATTACTACTACTACGACAACTACTACTACTACTACTACTACTACTACTACTACTACTACTACTACTACTACTACTACTACTACTACTACTACTACTACTACTCTACTACCACTACTACTACTACTACTACTACTACTACTACTACTACTACTACTACTACTACTACTACTACTACTACTACTACTACTACTACTACTACTACTATTACTACTACTACTACTACTACTACTACTACTACTACTATTACTACTACTACTACTACTACTACTACCTCTACTACTACTACTACTACTACTACTACTACTACTACTACTACTACTACTACTACTACTACTACTACTACTACTACTACTACTACTACTACTACTCTACTACTACTACTACTACTACTACTACTACTACTACTACGACTACTACTA
>NW_004797624.1:541399-542224 GCF_000002075.1 Aplysia californica | reverse complement strand
CAGAGGGTCTGCTGGGGTAATAATAGTTGTAAAGCGCATAGAGCATGCTCTTGAGCATGGATATGCGCTATATAAATGCAATTATTATTATTATTAAAAATCAACCAAAATTAAATGAAACGCAAAGCCTTGCAACTTTTTATAAAGTGACCATACTGTGTATTTGTTCATTTAAGAATGAAATCAGATTAAATTGACAATAGCAATTCGTCTTCAAACAAACTTGAAAGAGCAACTGGGAATCTTTTATAAATCATTGGCATGTCCCTGAGTCGATTCTTTGGACATCCTGTTTATTATTGAGTTTCAACTGTTCGATGTCAAGCATCCCCATTTTTTTTGTAATGCGCTATATAAATGTTATATTATTATTATTAAGAAAGGGAGGATATTATGAAACCGAATAATAATATGTTCAATTTCTTTAAGGAGTTTCCGTAGAAACTTTTTGTCAAAATACCCCAAAGGGAAGAAATCGAGGGGTTCATGTTGGGGGAATGCAGTGACCATACATTTGTAAGCTTTAGGATTATACATTTTTTCAAACTTTTTTCCCCCGCCATGCACGGGGCAGGTACTCGTTACGTGTGGGGTATTGCCGCTCCCTGCTGTAACCAGCTTCTTCAACAAGCTACAGGCTGTTGACAAGTCATAGAGTCCGCCTTTTCAATGGAATGGTTATCGTTAATCGCCACTCTAAGCCAAAAGAGAAAGAAGAAAAGAAACTGTGTCAACGAAGGATCCCGGGTTCGAGCCTCATCTACACAAAGCGACGAAGATATTAATGAACAATAGTTTCAAAAGTAATTGTGTGGGCTGTAAATA
>NW_004797624.1:540194-541194 GCF_000002075.1 Aplysia californica | reverse complement strand
TACTACTACTACTACTACTACTACTACTACTACTACTACTACTACTACTACTACTACTACTACTACTACTACTACTACTACTACTACTACTACCACTGTTGCTGCACAAATTTGGAGGAGAAAAAACTAGCACGAATCTTTAAGGCTGAATTCTATCTAGTATGCTTCTTTAACATCGTCAGATTGTCTGTTCAGTCTAAACAAGCATATTTATTATCTATCGTCCTTATCCCGCCTCCTTCTATTTTAAATTTCTTACTTTTTTGTAACACCTCTATCTTCGGCACTTTTATTACCTATTTTTGCTAGGATGTAAGCCGTTAAAAATTTGCTGAAGCCATCGGCTGGGATTTTTAATCAGTATTTATTATGAACCTTTATAGAGTACAAGTCTCATGTGGTTTTTAAAACAATACTTATCTGTTGAGAGAAACTAAAAAAAAAATTATTACTTTTAAAAGCAAGCCCCTTTTACTTCTTTTAATCATGATACTGTGATTATGGAACACATGTTCTGATAACATTTAGTGGAACTAATGGTCCTAAATTTTTTTTACTTATTTGACTAGTTTTTTTTGCGGGGCAGGATTGAGGGGGGGGGGGGGGTTGGTACCAGCGCATCACTACTAAACTGCTACTAAATAGAAGTGGGTTTCAATGTTCTTCGCACCTTTTACTTGTGGGTCTGATATCAATATTGAGCACTGTTCGTAATAATCTATGAAGATTATTTGGAGAATCGCACAGTCCTACCGGTAACAAGTAAAAACAAGAATGACGGCATCACACCAAGGGATTTTTCTATTGCAGTATTTTAACACGATTAATCATGACCATTATGCTATCCCATCCCACTAGTTATGAAGTATGAGCAGAAATTCTTTACCAGTTCACTAGCCATTTATCAGGAGCTGTGACATAGGCCACATATTACGTTTGCGAAATGAGAGTGAAATGCGTGAAATGCTACAAACACTTGCATTCTTCGCTCGGCGGAGAA
>NW_004797624.1:538082-540094 GCF_000002075.1 Aplysia californica | reverse complement strand
CAAAAGCTGAGATAGACACAGCATCCCTGCAGATAAGCGCAGGTACTCGATAAATTATATTTACCCAACACATTAACCAAAACAATGAAAAACTCTTATTAAAGATGAACAATTATTGAACGCAACAGTTTCGGGAGTCCATGAATCCTTGGCCAAAAAACATAAACAAATTAAATTAATGTTTGAGTATGAGGTGTTTCTTATAGCTTTCGTGATGCTGGACGGGGTCATTTTGTACCCCCGGAGTTGTTTTCTTCACATTTTAGAATATTTCTAGTGCGAAGATCTCTTTGAAACTTTCAGTATTTCTCAAAAAATCATTTTGACAGACTGCTATGCAAAGGGTACAGATCAGATTAACGAGTAAATTTCCTCTTTGGAAAGTGGTGGCTCAGAGTTCCCCACGTCATACGGATACGATAGTAAAACACAACGTACGGATAGGGTTAAATAAGGGCCTGGTAACTTTCTTTTGTATGCTTGTTTCTGTCTTTTTTTTTTCGTTCTAGGCATTTTTCGTCCACTGCTGGAAGTAGCCCTCCAATAAAGACCTCCTCTTTGTTTTATAAGCTGTTGTCTGTGCCCAGGTTGTATACATCCTCTCTTTGATGTCGTCCTGCTATCTATCTAGAGAGAGAGAGAGAGAGAGAGAGAGAGAGAGAGAGAGAGAGAGAGAGAGAGAGAGAGAGAGAGGGGGGGGGGAGAAGTGCATGCGGGATGGAAGCTGAGATTATAATATCTGTAATAATAAAAACAATATAATGAAACAAAAGCTACTAACATAATTCATAGTAAAAAGTACAATTTATTTATACAAATATTGAAGTTTATTCATACTAGTAGTGTGTATATTCATGGTGATATTCCATGAGGTTTTTCTCTGCAAGAACTAAACTAGTGATTTCACAATGGTTCAAAGGTAAAAAAAAACCAATAGCTCACCCATCTCTCTCTCTCTCTCTCTCTCTCTCTCTCTCTCTCTCTCTCTCTCTCTCTCTCAATCTCTCTCTCTCTCTCTCTCTCTCAATCTCTGTGTGTGTGTGTGTGTGTGTGTCTGTCTGTCTCTATCTCCCTCCCTCTCTCTCTCTCTCTCTATCTATCTGTCTATCTATCTATCTATCTATCTATCTATTTATCTATCTATCTATCTATCTATCTATCTAGATATCTATCTATTTATCTATCTCTCTTTCTCTCTCTCTCTCTCTCTCTCTCTCTCTCTCTCTCTCTCTCTCTCTCTTTCTCACACTTGTTTCCTAAATTTCGTTTTTCTGCGTTCTTTTCAATCCATTACACTTTAGCTTTTATCGAAAATAACAAGACAAATACAAATACATTCGCCCATGCATCAGGGGAAAACTGACTCGTCCATTTCTTCGTCCATTTTAATTCTGATTTAACACCCCCCCTCCCCCCCCTCCACACACACACATATAGCCCCAAACAACCTCCTGTCGTGTTTCGTGTTAATTTAAAAAAAACTATCTGTGCTTATATATACCATATAAACACATGTATATGTGTGCGTGTGTATGTGGGAAGGGGGGTAATGCCCTTATCATCGCATATAGCTTTTGTAAGAAGCGTGATCTCCGAAACTACCTGTCTCCTATAGAACCAAGCGCAACGGGCCGAGACCCTTAAAGACTACACGAAACAGATCAAGTTCAAAAACTCCCAGGCTGGGATTCAAACCGGGGCCATCCATCGTCCAGCATGATACAAACTGAGGTTAACGGGGCGTTCGTGGAAAGGGAGGGGGGGGAGGGAAATGACTAAAGGGATAGACATAGCCAAGAGCATACAATGACAAATAGACATGCAAGGAGCATAATTTATTATATTGACTACACTGTATCGTCTTTTATGTACTTTTTTTTCTTTTTCCTTCCTCTTGAATCGTAAGATGTCGAGGGGAGGTACAATGCTTTAACTATGGCCATATGCGTGGCTTCTGTTATTGATTTTATTCTATATATATATATAGAGAGAGAGAGAGAGAGAGAGAGAGA
>NW_004797624.1:536544-537918 GCF_000002075.1 Aplysia californica | reverse complement strand
TAGAGAGAGAGAGAGAGAGAGAGAGAGAGAGAGAGAGAACACATACATAAAGACAACACTAACACATATGCACACATGACACCCTTCTCACCAACAGACACTCATACACACACACAAATACACAAACACACATACACATAGCATGCTTTCTCTCTCTCTCTCTCTCTCTCTCTCTCTCTCTTTTGTCTCTCTCTCTCTCTCACACACACACACACAAACACACACACACATACGCACACAAAGACAATACACACATGCACACACACACACATACAAAAAATATATGCAAGGGTCAGAGACTTGTGAAACTGTCTCAATGTGAGGCTGGGTGGTGGAATCAGGCTCTTGTCAAAATAATCAAAGTGAAGAAACTTGCATTTTTCTGCAGGTTTGTGCATTTTCATCAAACTTTTGTTTTTTAGCATAACACCTTTCATGCCCATTAAAGAACTAATTTCTGGGTGAATTTTTCTTAAACACGTTGATTAAAAGCACAAAAAATGTAACTTTTCTGTTATCACGGACTCTTAAGCTAAGGAAATAACTAAACTTTAACGGCCATTTTCTCACTAATTTAGCCCCATGAAAACAGGTGACCCCACCTCCTTCATTCGCAAATATCTCGACTTGTATTCAAGATAAATGGATCTTTTTTCATCCAAATAAAGACAAGTGAACAAGCTTTAGGATGATGCAAATAACTCTATATGACCAAAAATTGACGAGAGCCTGATTCCACCACGCTGTCTCAATATGTCATTGGGAATCACACTCAGCTCACAAACATTCAAGACAAAAACTATCTAGTAGGTAGTAATCACACTCACACACACTCACACACACACACACACACACACACACACACACACACACACACACACACACACACACACACACACAAACACACAGACATGTATTGCCGTAACCGTTTATTTGACACTTGTTTCTCGGTATGAAAACGTCATTTGCATACGTACATATTGTATTGTATGAAATGTGACAATTGATTCCATTTAATATGTTTTCTTTCCTACGTTTTTCCCCGTCCATAAACTGTGTATGCTGTACAAACATCGTGCGGAGAAGATCACAAAAAAAACCCCTTTAAATAAATGGTATTGCCCACTTCATAGTAATGGACTACAAAGCAGATGACCCAAATAAATTTGAAACTCTATACAGGATAAACGTTCTAAAAATGGCGAACATAACGTTCAGTGACCGTAGCAATCCACTGGCATCGGAAATTCAATTATCGACCCGCAGTAAACGACCTTTTTTCCGAGAAAGCAAGAATAGACATACGGAAATTCGTTCGTACCAAATGCAGTGAGGTTACTGAATACACAGTGTATAAATCTAAGAGAGAGAGAG
>NW_004797624.1:533185-535290 GCF_000002075.1 Aplysia californica | reverse complement strand
CTCTCTCTCTCTCTCTCTCTCTCTCTCTCTCTCTCTCTCTCTCTCTCTCTTTCTCTCTCCCGGGTTTTCATGAAAATGTGGCGCAGTTTTCAAAGATCTTCCTGGTACTAAGCAAACAGTGACCCAGTCTGCTTGGCTTCGGTTCCAGGTCGAAGATCGATGCCAGCACGTACCTCTCGTCAGGAAACAAACGCTTTTGGTATCATGCACGTCAGAAAACAAAGGCATTCCTTTGCAGGTTTCACTAACGCTTGCAGCTCAGAAACAAAAGAAAGAATTGTCTCACTCAAACAATCACAGGACACAATAAAAACTAAGAACACCCTTAAAGGAGTGTACTGGACGTGAGGATTGTGAGTTGTAGGAAGCCAAATTATGCTTTAAACTGCAACAAAAGACTAGAAGTTTCTATAAATAATTTGTCCGAAAGAAGAAAGCGGGGGACGCATGTTAGTACACACTTAACACATACTATCTCTTTTCTTCGGAAGAGCATCGATAAAAACACCATCAAAATCCACTCGAAAACAGCGACTGTGTTAAGCGAGTACACCGCCTTGACGTATTGGTCATTGTATTGCTGTTCAAAGTTTTTGTTGTGTTTTTGTAGTGAACAGTTTAAGATAGAAAGAAGGATGACAACAGACTGTCAATGGCATTCTGGCAGCGCTGCTAATTTTTGTTTCGCTAAGTGTTTTACGACTCATAAGATAATATTATGAATCCGCAGGAAACAATTGGCATTTTCAGTTCAGTAGTTGGTAAGAATTCGTTTTGAATTTTGCCCCGGGGGGGGGGGGCGGCCGAAGCCTACTCTTATCAATTTTATGACCACCAAGGGATCTTTAACGTGCGCAACTTGCACACGGGTCTTCCGATATATTTTTGCCCATCTCCGAGAAGGCTCGGTGTTAGATTTTACCCACCCTAAGATCAGGAGTGTGGCTGAGGAAACCAAGGAGTAGCAGTAGAACGGCAGCAGAGGGAGTCAGGAACCCAGAGGAGGGGGGGCAAAAATTGAGAATTTGTAGGGGGGGAGGAGCAAAACCGTGGAGACGAAAGCAGACGACAGAACATAATAAGAAAGCAGGAAAGGTGAAAGGAGAAACTTTTGTTTCGAGAAGAGCATTTTCCATCGCTGTCAGGTTTCGAACTCGAGACCTTTTGAGTGAGAGATGAACACCGTACCTCTTGACCACGAGAGGCCCCCTCCTCCTTCTTTTATCTGGAGACACCTACAAGGTTTCCTGGAATTCTTTAGAGCTGTCCTCAGCTTTAGCTAATTCTTTTTCTCCTCGAGGTGCCCAGCGGTTAGGGCAGTTCGGCCAATGATAACTGTTTGTGCATAGAAATTCTAGACTTGATATTATCTGAAAAAAACTAAGAACATAATTATTCAACATTAAGGTGATTCGGCAGAGATCAGGCTACCAAAAATCGCGACTGTTACAGCATCTGTACCTGTTACAAAGAAATATAATAAATTGCTTTACCAGTTACAAAGAAATATTATACAATACAATAGATTTTTCTCTTTCGTCTGTTTGCTTTAAAACATGTATAGCTCATTTACAATTAACTTACCAATGGTTTTGCAACTTTGCATTAAACTCCTGTTAGTCAGCAACCAAACACAATATTTATTTTTTTTCCACGAAATCTTTATCTAGTAGTAATTTTTCGAAGTTACTTGATTTGGGTCGTATATCAAACATCTCTCTTTAGGTGCATGTACAGGATCACTACAATACATGATTTACTGTAATCTAGCCTACCAATCACCAATTGGGACATAACACTAACCTACCCTTACATTTCAGTGTAGTGTAAGAATGTCGATTTCATCCCCAGACTATCTTGACATTCCACGAGAGTTTCGATTATAATAATCTTCTATCGTTTTGACCCACTGTGGGTTTACATCACAGAGAAAGTGTCGGATTCTTAAATTGCAGTGACACCATTTGATATGCTTGCATATATTTTGTTAGTCATTTAAGTTTTAGGCTAGCAAGCAAAGACCTGAGAAGATAAAACATAGCGACTTGTTTATAGTATGTTGTTTAAAGCGCAAACATACAAAAGTGAACAAAATAATAATGATA
>NW_004797624.1:528120-532373 GCF_000002075.1 Aplysia californica | reverse complement strand
ACACACACACACACACACATACACACACAAACACACACACACATACACGAGCGCGCGCCCGCAAACACCCATTCCATATTAACAAAAAGACATAATACTATAATTATAGTCGCTGAACCCTTTGAAGTCAACAGACACCTTTCGCTGGAAACAATGACGTCAAATACTGTCTCGACGCCATTCTCGTCCCTTTATGGTACCCTGCTGAATTAAAATAAAATTTAGGAAAATAGAGTACTATGTCCAATGAAAACGAAACAAGACCATTGTGAGAGAGGTTCTCGAAGGAAGGATATGGGCAGAAGAGCCAGATGAAGACAAAGACTGAATTGGATGGGCAACCAAAAAACATGGACTGACGTTGATATAACAACATGCAACAGCAGCTCGCCACCGTGAAGGATGGAGGGATATAACACATCAACCTCTGAGTCAGAGATGAGACTTCCAGGTATCCAGGTATCCTGGAAGACGAGCTTGTGAAATTTAAGAAATTTACTGTGAAAATAAAACAGAAAGGGTGGTGATAAGTTACGTTGATTACTTGTACACAATTACTGTCTACTTGCGAACGCATAAACATAATATTTCAGATAACAATGATTCATGTAGTCGGGGAAAGAATGACCCTCTCCCTTTTCTTTCTCCCCCAAAGGCACAAACGCACAAACACTCACATATTAAGACATACACATACCGATACACACATAGACAGATATACAACTCTAACTCTCCCCTTATTTCTCAAAACCACACTTCTTTTCAGTTTCGATAAAACGTTAAGACTAATCGTAGCCGCAGTCTTATTTATTTACTTTTTTATGATTATTTATTTCTTTGTTTGTTCCTTCGTTTATCTATTCATGTATTTATTGTTAACGTTATCCAACCCTTAAAGGCGCATAATATCAGTCTCGATGTATTTTACTTAAGGTAAAAATATTCTTTTAGACAGTGTACGGAATGATAAACAAGATAAATCTGCTGTTCATTACGTCCAGACACTTTAACATTAGCCTTTGTGTTGCCAGAAAATAGAACATTGTCACGAGAGCCAAGTCTTTAATTCAAAG
The DNA here is from genome assembly GCF_000002075.1 of Aplysia californica. Lineage (NCBI taxonomy): Eukaryota > Metazoa > Mollusca > Gastropoda > Aplysiida > Aplysiidae > Aplysia > Aplysia californica. The sequence goes on along the minus strand of NW_004797624.1, from coordinate 531,300 downwards.
GAAAGAGAGCTGATGGTCGATGAGACGAAAATGTTGGCCTTGACATAGTTATTACGAGACATTGCGGAGAGAGTGACCTTTTTCAGTTGTTGGTGCCTCCTTTTCACAATGCACGCGATATCTAAATAAATCACCAGTCACATAATTTTCTCTCAAACCATAGACTCGTACTATAATAAGGAGTGATATTTAGGTTTAATAACAGTTTTATGGCACTTGCAACACGACACTGTCCTTTGAGCCGAAGATTAGAGGTGTTATGAGAGAGTAACCAACATAAAAGAATGAGGAAAGATCGTGGATATAGTTATTTGTTAGGATAAAAGGACGAAACACACCAGAACACCCGCCAACGACCTTCATGAGAGCGCTTATTCAGGCTACATCTATTATAGCACGAATAAGCCCCCCCCCCCCAAAAAAAGGTGAAAAATCAACCAACCAACCTACCAACCAACCAACACACCAACCAACCAAAACAGTCAAACTAACAGGCAAACAAACATGCACTATTGCACAAATAAGCACCCCACACAAAAAGAAATAAAGGGGGCTCTCGTGGCCTAGAGGTTAATGTGTTGGCCTCTCATTCAAAGGTCCCGGGTTCGAATCCGGGTGGCGACCAAAAAATTTTCTTCTCTAAAATTGTCTTCTTTCAACTCCTTTCCTGCTTTCTAGCAATGTTCTGTCGTCTGCTTTCATTTCCACTTTCTGCCCCCACCCCCTCACCTCCTTTGCCCCCTCCTCTGGGCTCCCGACTCTTTCTGTAGCCTTTCTATTGCTACTCCTTGGCTCCTCCTTACTGCTGTCTTTCTGCCACACCCCTGATCTTCTGGTAGGAAAGATCTACACCTAGCCTTCTCGGACAAGGGCGAAAAATCTCGGACGGCCCGTGTGCAAGTTGCGCACGTTAAAGATCCCTTGGTGGTCTAAAATCGATTAGAGTAGGCTTCGGCCGCCACCCGGGCAAAATTCAAAATTTCCTACCAACTGAAAATATTAGGTGTGTCCCGCGCGCTCATATGACCTTATGCAGTTGCAAGCGCGCTAAAATACTTTACAAAAACAAAAAAAACAAACAAAACAAAAAATAAAAATAAATAAAGAGGGAACACATAAATAAAAAAGCAACAAAAAACATGTATTATATTACGAATTAGCTCCCCCTAATAGAAAAATAAAATAGGAAAATAATAACAGAGAGAAATTTTAAAAGTAATGAAAAAAAGGCACAAGCAAGCAAAAATCCTTGATATAAAACGGTGGGAGTGATGTCTCCTTTATAATATATCCACATGCAATTCAGCAGTTTTGATGGAATTCTAAAAATGGAAATTCATGTTTCGTCTCTCAAGACAATGTCTACAAGTCACTTAGACCATCCCATGAGTTTGAAAACACAAAATGTTGAATGTAACACATATTTTCTTGCGTGGGAATGATGTTTTCTACCTATTTGCTAATTTGGAAATCCGGAAGTTTGGAACAAAATATTTTGGTCGCCCGTGACAAATAGTAATTATAATATGTTGTTGTCCCCAGGAGTACTGTTGTGGTGTTTGTTTAATTTTGTAACAACAATGCTTAGTCTTGGTCATTGCGATATAACTTGGTGAATCGATATCTGCTGTTTGCATTGAAAACTCTGTATCTAACAAAATTTTGTTTTGCAGCAAAATAAAAAAAGTTCCCCCTCCCCATAAAGGAAAAGACACAAGAAAACCATAAAAGACCCCCCTCCCCCCCCCACCAAAATAAAAACCCAGCGTCAAAGATTTACCTCTTGTTTAAATTTTCTTTTGCAAATGATTTTACCATAACATTATTATGATTATTTTTTTAAATTTTGAGATGTTGAGCAAAACTGTTATACTAGAAAAATCCAGGTATTTGAACTAACAGTCGAATATCGAAAAGTTGATTTGATCCACTTTTACATTTACTTGGTTTTTTCGTCAAATTTAAACATAGAGGGTTCGGCCATGAGTTTACAAAGTACCTGTTTAAGCGCAACGAAAATAGACAATTCAAGCAAATTTTAATGTGGTTAAAGAGACAAAGATAAACTTTTGACGTGTCTACGCAGGAAACGCTCCAAGTGCTCTTTCAAGAAGATATTCTCAAATATGAGTAGCAATCACGTTCTATTGAGCGAGACTGTAAAGATTTTCCCATTCAAGACAGAGTTTGCATTTTGAATACAAACACAAGTATGACGCTATCGTGCAGAACACTTTCACTCATTCCTCTCCAATCAATGAATAGATAAATATCACAGCTTTGGGGTGGAAATTCCTCAACCCTACATAAGAAGGTAACAGGAAGTTTCTGATTTCGTTTCAATTAGAAGAAAAATACAACACCACCAATGTTTTCCCTACAGTCTTCTTTGTTTGATTTCTTTCATTTATGGACATTGGAAGGGGAGGAATATTTTTGGTAGAGCTAAGAATACAAAATATATTTTTGCTTTTGTGTTTCAAGTTAATGAGTTATTTAACTGCCTTTCCCTTCCTACTCGTAGTAAAATGTGTTTTTGTCTAAAACTGTTTCCCTTTTGAGTGTTGTACAGGAAAAACGGAAACACAACAACATGGACTTTATCAACAAGTCTGTAATTCATACAAAAGAAAAAAGAAAATCCCACCCAAACATTATTAATTACTACAAGAGCTTCAGAAGCCTTCCTGGACCCAGAAAAGCGAGAAATAAAATTGATTATTGCATCACTTTAAAATATCAGTTTGCACTCGGGTGCAGCATCTAGCTTAGATTTGGCCCTTACAAGAAATCTGGGTTCTCCAAATAATAAGAAAACTAGAGTAATGTCCTAGTTTAAAAAAGAAAAGCTCTTGTTTTGAAACCTAACCTGCCTTACACGAAGTAAACACAAGGTTATTGGGTTGAAATCGATTTGTTGTAGCCGAAATGTGGAGGGGGTGTGGAAAGGTAGAGGTGATGGGCTAAGGGGGAAGAGAAGAAAGGAAGAGTGAGGGGGTGGATGCTGTTAGATCGGTCAGCAGGACTGGGTTATATGTTCGTTGTTTTTTCTTTTGGAAGCGGGACTGAGGGAAAATAAGAGATAATGATTATTCAGAACTTTGCAACAAGAAAAGGCGTCTAATATCTTCCAGTTGAATTTCATTTCCTTTATTTTCTTTCTTTTTTTTCGGGGAGGGG
>NW_004797624.1:508317-526806 GCF_000002075.1 Aplysia californica | reverse complement strand
TTCTTCTTCTTCTTCTTCTTCTTCTTCTTCTTCTTCTTCTTCTTCTTCTTCTTTGAGTACCCATTCCTACGTGAATGAAGCGAGGAAAACCATTTTAATGTACTTTTCCCAAGAACACAACCTGAGGCTCGAACCCTTAATCGCAACCTGACGATTATGGGTCCCGTAGGCTAACCACTAGACTAACCTTGCATCAGTTATTCCCCCAAAATGACGTAGATCTCAATTTAGATTATAGATTGATGCAATTGTATAGCTTAAATTTCTGTGAATAGCAGAAGATTGTCATGAGCTAGTCTTGTTTTCAGAAGCGAATTACTTGAACAGTATGCGTTAAGCGTTGACTTATATTCTCCTCGTAATCCGTGCACTGCCATGGCTGCCACTCTTCGCTCATATAATATTAAGCATTTTGATGGGAAGCGAAAGCGTAGAATTGTACGTGCACACTTGAAACTCTTGTTTTGTCGCTTCTCATTTATAAGATTGGCGGGCCACTTGCAGACAAAGCGCAAGGCGAAGTTGGTCACGTCGAGTCAGGATAAAGATAAATTTAAATTGATTTTATAGAAAGCCATGTAAATGTCCAGAATATCCAAATGGTCAAAAACAAAAACAAAAACAACAAAATCACAATAAAAACAACAACAACAACAACAACAACAACAACAACAAAACAACAGCAAGAACAACGTACACAGCAACAACAAGATAAACAACACTATCATAAATAACACAACAAGTTAAACAACAACAAGAACATGAACAGCAAAATAACAAAAAGAAACATAAACAACAACAATAAAATAAACAGTAACAACAACAAAAAGCATATTATACAGCAACAACAACATAAACAGCAACAACAAAAACAACATAAACAGCAACAGCATAATAACAACAACATGAACAATAATAAGAAGAAAATAAAAGCAACAACATAAGCAACAATAACAACGACTACAATGTTATGTAAGAGATATCATGATAAAATACTGCCCTGACATCAAATCGCGTTACAAATAATGATACTGCAAAATATTACTTCATTTTCTATTATTATTTGTATATAGTAGTTAAATTATTTAGTGACAGGTACATTCTTGATAAATCTCTATCAACTGAATGAAAAAGCCCCCTCCAACTCTCTTAAACGCTTTAAAAAAAAACCCAACTTTTTTACAGTTAAATTTTTTAAACCGCTAACAGTATTATGTCATTATATTGAAAAAAGGTGATCGCGTTTTTGTGGGTTTTGTTCCCTTTGTTGTTGTTGTTGTTGTTGTGGTTTTCGTTTTTTTAGCTCTTTCAATGACTGGCCTATATTATGTGTAGCTGATACCCAAGAGTGCACGAACCCATTTATTTTGCCCCTTCTCTTCCGTTTAAGGAAACAAATGAAAAAAAGTACCTCTAATTATAGACTCTTCCCCCTCAGATTACGCTCTGCAATATTTTAAACTAGAAGAATGCACAACGCGGTCAAAAAGTGCTATATGGAAAAGAAAAAGTGCCTTTATTTTGAAGTTGCGAATTTAGACTTCTAAACAATTGCTTTTGAGCGTCGTCCTTCTTTTACTCCCTAGATTTTTAAATCATGAACCTCAAGTCTGAATTCAACTATTTTTCAGAGAAGTTGTTTTAAAAAAAATCTTTTCCTAGATTTTACCCTGGATTATTGATTGTGACAAAAAGCCACAGACACACCTGCGTATCCATGCTTCTATGGTATTCGCTTTTTTTTCTTCTTGTGGCTTTTTAAGTAAAAAAAAAACCAACAACAAAAAATCACCCCAACTCAATAAACATCATTTTAGTGGTGGGCAAATCACGACAGAAAAGCAGAAACAAGAAGGGGTAGCATCTAGATAAAAAGTAAGAGATACTAAAGGAGCCATCTTTTCAACAACAGTAGAATAAGATGGAAGAAATTTAAGGTTCTTGAGCTCTTTGAGTTTTCATCGCAAATATTTATCGTGAGTATTTTAAGAAGCATTAAGTGAAACATTGTTTTGATTCTTTTTAACATTCATAAAACGCGCAATGATAATCCCTACCCAACACGTTAAAACAAAGCGTAAACCCTAGTTTTCATGTCGTCATACATTTAATTATTTTCATTTACCTATTTCTAGAAGTGTAAAAGTCTTTCAACTTTGGTAAGGAGTTCAGAATCTGGGCCTACCCTGCGGATAAAAGTGAATTATACCTACCCGCACCCCCCCCCCCTCCCCCCAGGTCTCCTCCACCCCCCCCCCCTCACCCCACAGTCCCGTCATAACGTGTTTCCACAAGCGAAGGTTGATGTCTCCTGTAGTAAAACAAGCCCCCCCTGTGGGTGTCAAGACGTCTCAGACGTCCCCCTCAGCCCACCCCCTCAGAGATCAGATTGTTTCGACGAAGGTGCTCTCTAATGTGGACGCCAAGGACGTCTCACCAATCGACAGGTAACGACTCCCCTGTTGGGGAACCCCTGCCGTAAGACACAGCAGCTGCAACCCCACAATGACACCCCCCACGGTGCTCCCAAATATTTCTAACTTGGTTACCCTTTTCCAAATTGGAGGCTATATCTTATACAAATTATCCAAACTGCCAACGGAGCCTCTGTTGTAATGACGAGGTTTTTAACCTTTGCTAGCAAAGGAAGCAAGCTCGATTCCTCCAAGGGAAACATGGTTGTATTATGTATGATTCACGCCTTTACGATTGTAGGGCATCCCTCGCACTTTGTGTTGGCCCTAATTGGCAGGGTTGAAGGATCACGAGTCCTAGATGACCTAAATTATATTGATATCGGCGGCGTAAAACGTTAACAATGAATAAATTCTGTCCAGTTATGAAACATACGTTCCCTAAATAATATAGAGCTTGTGATTGGTTTATCTAATGTGTCAGTGAAACCCGGTTAAACATCACAAAAACCTTCCGGGCCTAATTAAAATTTTTTTACAATGTTGCAAGGATAATGAAATCCCCCCCCCCCCCTGAAAAACCCACCACCACCTCCACCAACAACAACAAAACAACGACAAAGACAAAAACAAAAAACAGCCCCATACTTGATCCCCACCTTCTTCCAATCTCTCACTACCTCGGCTCATGGTTGTACAGTATACGCCAACAAGTCATCAATCAACCTCTCACTATTTAAATGCTTCGTGATTGGAATCTCTTACAAACGCCAAACCGCACGAACAAATGTCGATGCCTGCCCATGTAATATGAGTAATAAGCACCATACAGAAAAAAACAAAAGACCGAATGATATACGACACCTTAACGAAGTCTCAGTCACGAGTGCAATTGTTTTAATCAAGCCATTGAAGACCAGTGGCATGGAACGGGTGATATACGATACTGAAACCAAGTCCATTAAGCCACGGGTACAGCGCTGTATTAATCAAGTTATGAAACACCACTGGCTTGTTGTAATGAACTCAGTGAATCAGATTAAGTGATCACAGAGGAATATCGTGACACCTCGAAGCGGCATCCCCGTAACTCATCTGAGCATTAGAAAAAAAGAAACCATGGCAGAAATCCAAAACTTCTTTACTAGCATAATTTCATTACTGGAAATGAGATCATGTTATGACCTTCTTGCTTTCGAGCACGCCCCAAAGACATTTTTAAAAGATTACACACAAAAAAATAACTATAAACAAACACGCGCCCCTCCCTTCCCCCTCACCCCACACTCATAAAAAACAAAACAAAAAAACAAAACAAAAACAAACAAAGATAAAACAAGAACTAAGGTTGTTAACCGACGGTTTGTTGACAATTTTAAAACAGCCAAAACCAAAAGTTTTAAGCCTGTGGAATGTTCATAAAAATACGGGTCAGTGTGTCAGTGGGTAACGTGTGTGGGAAGGAGTGTCCACGTCTTACAGTTTCAAATGCTAAAGGAAATAAAAGCTAGGAAATAAAACCAAGTGTTTGTATTTTTAAGTTTAGACTAATATTATTACATTTACCCGACCCCCCGAAATGATAATAATAACACATTGGCTGAAAAAATACTAATTATGTAATGAAATTAAAAATAAAGGTCTGTACTTAAATGCTATGTATATCTCTTTAAATTTGTTGTTGTTGTTGTTACTGTTGTTGTTGTTGTTCCTAATGTTGTTGCATTTGTTGTTGTTACTGTTGTTGCTGTTGCTGTTGTTATTGTTGCTGCTGTTTTTGTTGTTTTTGAAAACGAAAGAGAGAGAGAGAGAGAGAGAGAGAGAGAGAGAGAGAGAGAGAGAGAGAGAAAGAGAGAGAGAGAGAAAAGATGAAATAAAAAATGTCAGAAAACTTGAAACATGCGTAAAAGAGTAAAATATAATCTTCGTCGAATAAACATTATTTATTCTCCATCCCCCTTCTGTCTGTCTGTCTGTCTGTCTGTCTGTCTGTCTGTCTGTCTATTCCATAAATAACAGTTTTTGTTCCATTGTAGTGCCTCGTGGTCTGTGTTCAGCATCATTGGGAATTTGTATCAAAATTTCGTTTTTAAATTCGTTTTGGGGTAGTAGGAACGTGTGTGTGTGTGTGTGTGTGTGTGTGTGTGTGTGTGTGTGTGTGTGTGTGTGTTTGTGTGTGTATTTGTGTGTGTGTGTGTGTGTGTGTGTGTGTGTGTGTGTGTGTGTGTGTGTGTGTGTGAAGTGGTGGAGAGCGACGTAGCGATCAATATTCAGACCGTACGAAGTTTCAAGAGATTTCACAATCAATACAAACAATATTGTTGTATTTATCGCGGGAGTGAATGCAAATGACCCAGGGGAAAACACAAATGCGGTCAGAAATATGCTTTTCAATATAACAAATTAAAAAAGGTGTTGAACGAGAAAAAAAATTGCAAACATTGCAAAGTCAACAGAAAAAGTGGAGATTTCTCTGATTTCATTACTTTGACGAGTGCCTGATTTAACCATGCTGCCTCCCATTTCCCTTTTTACTATTACACGTATCCGGCGAAACTGATGCCCCAGACCCATTGCAGTCGATTTTACCTCAGAGTCTTAAGAGTTCGCATGACTTGAAGTTTCTGTATTCTTAATTTTAGTAAGAGTTTTACGGCACTTGCAACACACTAGACTATAAGGTGATATAAGTGCGAAATAATATTACGCGTTAAAAGCGAGTAACATACACAAAAAAGAAGGAGGAGAGAAAAGGACGATATGTGTTTGATAGGGAAGAAGGAGCAAACCACACCAGAGCAACCGCCAACCACCCACTTTCTGTTTTCTGAAGAACTCCAAGATTAGAACTCCCAGACCTCGGTATCTCTTGATCCCTCAGGAACAGAAGGCGGGAAAAGTTGTGAAGTGTCTTCACTCCCAGCTCCAGAGGTTTTCAAAATTGCCTGATTTTTAGACTACTTTATAAACGCACTGCGTAGATTACAGATTTTTCTGATTACAAAATCCTTGTCCTCAGTTGCATCAATCGGTTTGGAAACGTATATCAACTCTTGGCAAGCCTGTTCTTTCAAGTTCTTATTTCTGTATTCCTTTGACTTTATTTTACTTATGGCCTCTTTTGAAAGACACACATCAATAAACTCTATGAAGGTATGACGCGTATTATATGACTGTATAGCCATTATAAGACCTATGGCAAGTTGGGTGCACCTATGAACGACTATTGACGTTCTCCACTGACTATCCACTCTCTTGAAAAGAGAGGAAACAAATAACAATAAATAGCGAGGAACACAAAGCTCTGCCCTGCTGTCACCGCGAACTGGCGAAGACAGGATGAAAAATATCATACAGCACCTGATATTCTGATAAACAGATCGATCCATCGTACAGTCATACTGATTTCATCAGTTTTATCCATTACACACTCAGTTTAGTCGCATAGTTGATAGTATCAGAATCGTATAGGCTTGATCTGTCCGTTTCGTCATGCGTGTAATATAGACATTAGTCAGCAGAATTGTGTTTTTCTGAATTCCTAACAAACACAAAACAAAAGTTGCCATGTTAATTATGTTTCAGGGGGAGGGGGTGGGGAGCATTTTATTTATCTTCGAGAATGGTGGCTAGAGAACTGTCTCTGTCATCTTAGAAGTTTCAGAATAATTTCGTTTCGATATGGGAATTTTCTTTTTGTAGATCTAGGTTTCGATCTAAATACTTTAGATAGCAAATCTTTCAAAGTTTGTTTTGTAGTAGGTGTTGTTGTTGCTGTTGTTGTTTATGTTTATGTTGTTGTTGTTGTTACTGCTGTTGATTTTATTGTTGTTGATGATGATGTTATATATAAATTATATGATATATATATTCATTTGTTTATCTTATTTTATCACCTACTTCTGTATTTGCTGATACTTCAACTGCTGTTGCTTTTACGCTTTATTTATTTCTCTTTACCCCTTCAGCACTGAAGCGTTTCAATTTATATTTATACAGACAAGGCAACATACTCATTCCACTGAACAAATCCATAATATGTATTGCCCTTATGAATAATAACAAACTACAAGAGCTGCAAATTGTGCGTCTTCAAAAATATTATCCTCTATAAACCACGAGGAAAAAAATGCCAATGAACCGTTTTGAAGGTAGAGCACAAGTGAGTATTGTAATATAATACGTCTACACTGTGTCGAAAAGCTTAATTTAGTTTTAGTAATAGTATAAAAGTACTTCCAACATAATAAAGACAAATAAGTGCCTAAAATTAAAGGTTTTACAAGAGAGTAAGAAGCACAAAAAGTGGGTTCTTGGCGTGTGGTCTGGTGTAATTTTCTAAAAAATTTTTATCAAACATCTGTCGTTCTGATCTCTCCCCCCCTCCCCCACCCTGCCCTTACTTTTTTGTGTTCGTGTCTTGTAACACCTTTAATCTACGGCACGTATGGGTCCTAATTATGTTGCAATATGGCCCTAAAACTTTCCGTAAAACGCTTATTAAAACTAAAACACAAAAAGAAGATGAGACAGAGATGACAGACGTTTGATAGGAAATAAGGAGCAGACCACAGTACCCACGAACCAACCACAGTGAAGAGGTTGACGACATTCGGGCACTTGTCTTCCCACAGACACATGTACCTTTTATAGAGTGGAGACTACGTGACGTTTGAAGCAAGTCAAGTAAACTGTGAACGGTGAGTAAGAAGTCGTCAAGCGGTCAATGACCAAACCATTTCAACCAATGTTTGTACCACTAGCAACCCCAGCGATGGCCGTGGGAGGGAATGTTAATGACTGCAGAGGCGAGTGACAAACTCCGCAGGTTGGAAAGCTTCGGCAAAAGACATGAAACAATGGGCTTGTAGTACAAGCAGAGCGGCTGTTAAAATAGAATTTGTGTGAAGCATCGTGGTGAAACCAGGTTTTACACCCAAAAAAAATCAAATCAAAGAAATCTATATTTTTATTTATTGCAGTTGCCCATTTTATTTATATGTGGATTTCACTGCACAAATAAAATCCATTAAAGGCATCAAAAATATAACTTTGTAGTTACTAAAGACTCTCAAGCTTTGGAAGTGAACAAAATTTGGCGGCCATTTTGTCGTTAATTTTACCTCTGAAAACAGGTGACCACCATAGCAAACATTTCGATTTTCTTGCGAGATAGTTGGGTAATTTATTTCGTCGAAAGCAAGGCAAATGAACAATCTTTAAGATGATGCCAATGACCTAGAAGACCCAAAAACTGACAAGCACCCGATTCCTCCTCGCGGTGACAGAAATGTTTGGTAAGCTTCTATTTGAGCCTTCTCGCCGTCTCCTAATTATTCAAATAAGTTGAAAGCGTCTTTTGCGCGTGACATCAAGGCGTCTCATATAACGCACTGAGTATAATGGAGATCCTGGATGACGAGTAAGTTCAATCCAATGCTTTGTTTTAATCGAATATCTCCGTCTGTATGCCTGTAAGTTGTATTCCTCTCACCCGAAGTTGGGCCTGACAGACAGAGCACTTGCACCGCGACTGATTTATTTTTACGAGTTGAAAAAGTGTAAATTTCTCCCCCTCCCCCCCCTCTCCTAAAAATCAGTTTTACTTTTATTAAAAATGAGCAAAAGCCATCTGTTTTCAACATTCCGGACGAGAGTAGGTAATACTTTCACCTATAACTTAATCATAATTCTAAACATTGACCACTTAAAAGGATGGTGACGTGTTAATTACCTCAAACATTCGATGTCATGCATATCAAAATCATGTGTATGGTGGCTCATCGACAAACATCACCTCACCCCCCGCCCCCCCCCCCCCCCCCCCAAAAAGGGAAATATTTTACGTTTCTCTCGAAAAAATGTAGGTCGTTTTCAATGGTGGGCTGCTCCCATCCTACCCTTTACAACCAACTCAGGAAGAATGAGAGACATGATCCAAGAAGAAAGACGGGAGGTATTCGATAAAATAGGAATCGAACTGGCGTCTTTTGCGTGCAACAGCGAAGAGCCTAACCGCCAGCAGCCCGTGGAATCTATGTGAGTTCCCAGTGTTGTTGCACGTGCTTGTAAATCCTCCAGATAGACATGGAAGTCATGATCCCCAGTGTTGAATGTGTAAGTCCAGGTCTTATCGCAATAATGCTTATCCCACCGTCAAAGGAAAGAGAAATAGAGGGAAATTATAAAAAAAAGTCCGAGCGACACAGATACGTTGTAACATGAAATCGTGAGCATGTCTCATCAGAATGTCTCTCATCGTGGTTGACAGTGCGTGGATGGATCGGTTTTTCTCACGAAGGTTTGCTCAAGGTGTTATATCACGGACCCGTGATGTAACTGATCTCAAGATCGCACTCTCTCTCTCTCTCTCTCTCTCTCTCTCTCTCTCTCTCTCTCTCTCTCTCTCTCTCTCTCTCTCTCTCTCTCTCTCTGTCTGTCTCTGTCTCACCCTCACTCTCTTTCATACACATTCTCTCTCACTCTCTCTCTTATTCTCTCTCTCTTTCTCTCTCGCTCTCTCACTCTCTCTTTCTCTCTCTCACTCTCTCTCTTAATACCACGAGTCTGTTGTTTTTGTTGTGGTACAGAAGTCAACAAAATACTAACCTGTCTTTGTTTTTGCGAGTTACTTGTCGTAATAGATAGATAGATAGATAGATAGATAGATAGATAGATAGATAGATAGATAGATAGATAGATAGATAGATAGATAGACAGGTAGATGATAGATGGATAGATAAATAGACAGATAAAAAAATGAACAGACAGACAGACAGACAGACAGACAGACAGACAGACAGACAGACAGACAGACAGACAGACAGACAGACAGACAGACAGACTGGCATATATATAGATCGATTGATAGATAAATAGATAGATAGATAGATAGATAGATAGATAGATAGATAGATAGATAGATAGATAGATAGAAAAAATGTAAGGGTTTCCATGGAACACTGGCCGTGAGTACAGGTGAATGCTCTTGAAAAAAGACAGCACAGGTAGGTTCGATTGTAATTGACAATTTGCGAAACATCCAGCGTTGTGCTGTTCAAGGCCAGACAAGTAAGACAAAAGGCTATGGTGTTTCCGAAATAAAACTGGGTTGGGTAAACAAACAACAACAGTAACAACAAATAAAAGTTAAGCATACAGACAAAGAAAGTGAAAATGGGATAAAATAATGAAAATTTCAAACTGTTTGACACAAAGAATATGTATACGTGTCACAACGCCGTAGAATCAGGCGCTCTTCAATTTTTGGGCATGTGTAGTTATTGGTGTCATCTGAAGGCTGATTTATTTGCCTTGCTTCCAATGAAATAAATATCCCTTTATCTTGAATAGAACTACAGTTATTTGCGATTGAAGAAAGTGAGGTTGCCTGGTTTCAGTGAAATTAGCGAAAAACTGGCCTCAAAAGTTTGGTAACTCCAATAGCCAAAGAGTCATTGAAAACAGAAAAATGACATATTTTGTACCTTAAAACAACGTTTATAAGTAAAATTCACATGGAAATGTGTTAAGCCAAAAAAATCAAAATTCGATAAAAATGTCCAAACTAGCAGAAAAATGCTTGTTTCTCTGATTTCGTTAGTTTGACGAGCGCCTGATTTCAACACGCTGCCTTACATGTACGAGTAGAGTCAATCTTTAATTTTGATGTGAAGTTTATGTTTTCTACCTCACTTTGAACGAGAGGGTTTATTAATTATTTTTTCATTTCAAGTTAGATCAAGTTGCGGTACCTTCGAATTTACCTTCCATCTCTGATAGGACCAAACAAAGTGCATAAAGGAATTTGACAACTGTTACTACTGCTCGGGGAGCTCTCGTGACCTAGAGGTTAAGGTGTTCGCCTCTCATTCAAAGGTCCTGGGTTTGATTCGGGGTGGCGACGGGAAATACATTTTCTTCTCTAAAATTGTGTCCTTCCCCCCCCCCCCTGGTTTCCTGCTCCCTAACAATGTTCTGTCGCCTGCATTCGTCTCCACTTTCTACCCCCACCACCTCACCTTCTCTGCCCCCTCCTCTGGGCTTATGACTCTTTCTGCAGCCTTTCTACTGCTACTCCAAGGCTCCTTCTCACTGCTACCTTTCAGCAGCACCCCTGACCTTCTGGTAGGAAAGATCTAAATCTACACCTAGCCTTCTCGGAGAAGGGCGAAAAATCTCGGAGGTCCGTGTGCAATCGATAAGAGTAGGCTTCGGCCGCCACTGGGGCAAAATTCAAAATTTCCTACCATCTGATAATGTTTAATGTGTCCCACGAGCTCATATGACCTTATGCAGTTGCGAGCGCCGTAAAACACTTAGATCAAACGAAAAAAAATGCTACTGCCCAAAGTGCCAAAGTTCAAGAAAGTCCACTTGTTGATTCGAACCATGAGTGTCCGCACCATAACCCAGCACGTTACGTGTATGACTGTGTAATTTCCAGTTTTTCAACGACAACAACAACACAAAACCTCAGAACAACAGCTCAATAGGAGTTTTTCTCAATTTGAACTGAATCGTTATGACGATGAATGGGGGCGAACCCTGTGCGTGACAAGCAGAAAGACACAGCCCCCCCCCCCCCACACACACCCACACCACTCGGACCCTCCAGTAACACACACGTATCTCTGGCTTTTTCTAACTTGAACAAAACGGTCAGTCTTAAAACATAGTGTGGTAGGTCATGTAGGTTGTCAAAAGACAAGACATTAATTTTACCTTTGTGCTTAAATGTAATCTTACTTTCATATTGTCTTATCTCTTTTCAATTATCTCAAAATTGTGAATAAACACCGTGCCTCAAAAAGGCGCCTGATTATACCGTGAATCCCACACCTATGTGAAATTCACGATCTCGTTTGTCGGTTTATGACTCGCGGGGCTGACCCTTAGCGCGGTGAACGCCTCTTTAGACCATTGAAATATGGGCGACTGCGTTGAACAAACACAATTATTCACGGATTCCAGGCCAAAGATTATAATTTATTATGTCGACTGAATGTGTTTTACGGAAAAACCTCTCTGTCACGTGATTAAAATGTGTTTCCAAGATGCAAGACCGGTACTGCTTCACAACGACTGTCAAATTCGAATGTGTAATGTGTGTGCCCTTTTAGTAGTCGGTTATACAATTTTGATCTTGCTAGTTTGCAATAAAACAAAACAAACTAATAATAATAATAATAATAACGTAGTGGTAAAATAATGAATAGCTTTCTGTTTCGTTCCGTCTGTTCAGTTTTGAATTTGTCTTTTAAGATCTTTTCTTTTACAATATTTCGTGCTTTCGTATATCTTTAATCATACCAGGGCATCAAATAAGAGAAAACACACTGCATAATAGTCGTGAATACAACACCGCGTTTCATAAAGTGTACTGATGAAATAGTGGTTCGAATATGAAAATCGTGAATTCCACACTTTTTCGAAAAAAATGACCATCTACGGTAGAAAAATATACTACAGTATTATTTCTAAAAGGTTATTGACTAGATGTATCAATTTACTTTATGTCTTCAACGCTAAATGACGAAGGAACTCAATTTTCTTTTCTCTCCGGTAAAATTTGCTTCGTGTGGAATTCACAATTTCATTAGGAGACCGACGATTACTATTATATGAACTCAAGTCAAAAAATGAGGTCAGATCAAACAAACAAACAAAAAACTCCTTCACAAAAAATTCAGACCTCCTGTTAGATTCCAAACATCTCCCGCGGCCTGTCGGACATCGTCCCAGTTTTTCCATGAAACAATTATTATAGACGTCAAAGATTCCAGTTTAGTTAAAGCCATGTTGGAAAGAAGGTTACAACATTTTTTTCTCTCTATCCCTCTATTGTTTTGTGTCTGTCTTTGTTGTTGTTGCTGTTGCTTGTCCGAATTGACCTTTTTATGTGTTTGTGTGCTTTCTAAAATCCGCCATTGTCAGAAAAAGAAAGATTTTAAAATCCCGACCCCTGCTCTTTTTCGTCCGTTATGTTCGCAATGCCTTTTTTATTCACCTATTGGTCGTTCTGAATACAACCTACATACAGTTTTGGATAATATGACGTGCCTAAAGACTAGAGATTAGGACAGAAAAAAAGGAACATACAACCAAAATACAAGTAACATAATTTGTTCTGTCAAAATTAGGTTTTTGTCCCGCTTAAAGCAAACTTTGTATCGCCTCCAAATTATCCAAAATTATTCTGCGGGACTTATAAAAAAAGAAAGAAGTAGAAACTATTTATATGACCCCCAATCCTGAAAGATCTACATTTGTTGTTCATAGACATACTCATTATTTATAAGATCTGCCTCTTGGGTTTTAAATCTCTCAATGGGCTTGAGCTCAAAGTGGTATTTATTATTGTACATCTTCGAGGTAATTGAGATCAGCGACAGATAAAACTATTTCATATTAACCAACTAGCAGTTATAAATTATATGGCCAGCGCTCTTTCTTTTATCTCGGCCTAAAGTCTGAAACAAGTTATCCCTCAATATCAGGGAACCAAAGTCTTTAAATAAAATACTTTTCAAGATAATATTGAAACAACATAATTTATTACTCAGGCCTATCTATAATAGAACATCTATATTTTACCGCGGCTGTTGTTTGAGAATAAAAAGAGAGATGGAAACAGAGAGAGAGAGACAGAGAGAGAGGGAGAGAAAGAAAAAGAGAGAGAAAGAGAGAGAGAGAGAGAGAGAGAGAGAGAGAGAAAGAGAGACAGAGACAGAGACAGAGAGAGAGAGAGAGAGAGGGGGGGGGAGAGGTCAATGTGATGCCTTTGACTACTTCGAGATTTTTTATGCTCTTTTTTGTGGATTTTATATACTGATGTCTTCAGTTGTAACATATTTTGTTTATTTTTAGGGGATTGTTTAATGTTCTTTATGTGTTCCAACTATTTACTTAATTTGCTTCAATACCCATTTGTTCCTCTCAATATTTCTGTATTTATGTATCTACACTTTTATATTGCATTTTTGTCCCATTCTATATGCCCTTGTGTGTAAATGCTAAATGTATTTTAAAACAAGAATGGGCTAATGATAATTCTCTTAAACCGCACCGAACATTGTCAATCATGGACATGGACTATAGAAATGCCATGCATTATTATTATTAAGACAACCTCTGAAATAATTTGTTGTTTTTCAAGTTCCAGATCTGAAACAAACATTGCCAATAATGGATCACCAGTCATATGCCTGCTCGGATACTATTAACCCCCCCCCCCCAAAAAAAAAGAAAAAAAAGCACACAAAAAACAACCGTATATTTTTTTAATAATCCTATTTTTTTTCCTAGTCACCCATCTTGTCAAGTTTTTTGAGTTAGTAAATTTTGTGTCTATCTTTGATTCTTTTGACTTTTAATTTTTACCAATGAAAGAACGTTGTTCGAGAAATTTATGTCGATAGAGTTAGTTAAGAACTGCACAGTGTATTGTATCTTTTTAACTGTCTTTATATGTGAGAGTTCTAATGGATTACCTAAGCTAGAACATTAAAACATTGTAAAATCTGCACGATAACGTTGAACTGAATAAGTCACAATACCGAACACAGCGTTGATCTATAAGTTGTTTTGCTGCAAAGCAATGGTTTTGAACCAACGCAAGGCAGCAAACGTCCCCTACTGTAGCAAGACTGTGGAATAGATTAACGTGACCATGTCTGTTGGGTTAAAGAGAAGTCACACAATAGGGAAATAAGCAAAAAAAATGATTAAAGTCACTTTTGAGGACAAGCGGGCTAACCCAGATTTTTGGGGTATCTTGACATACACCAAAAGTGGGTATCGCCCTACCTATAGGAGAAATTTGGTTTAATTGGTGTGTATATTTGTCTTATTGTAGAGAAAGCTCTCTTTGTCTTTTAAGATAGATTTCATGGGTCCAAAACCTTTACCTTCGATTTCTCAAAACAACATTTTCGGGATAGCCCCCTTCTTCTCTAAAGCGACCGAATAAGAGAGAGGAAAAACGGAAGTAGGAACTCCATCTACCAGTGGCACCCTTCACAATCCTCAAAGAGGATCATGTACAGGACCAAAAGGTAAGGAGAGAAAAAGGTTAATACACACACACACACACACACACACACACACACACACACACACACACACACACACACACACACACACAAGTAGCTGAGGACACCCAGGACAGATGTTTTTGAAGTCAAGAATCTCGTGTATTGTAACAATAATAATGAAAGTAATACTGAAAGAACTAAGCTGTAACTTATTTCTCTTTTTTCTTTGTTCTTTGAAAGTCTTCTGTTGAGACAGTCACCTGGGTGGGTGAGATATTGAATGTTCTCAGGGTATCCTTCACACCCTGGATCCAAGTCTTTCTTGGTCTTCCTCTTGCCTTGTACCCTGATACTTTCCTATAATAGGCTTTACTGGCAAGTTGGTTAGGTGCCATACGTGTGAGATGTCCAAACCACTAGATAGTTTGCCTTCGGGTGTAGTGGAGGACAGGTGTTGTTCCCACCATTTCTCTGATCTTGTTGTTTCTGACCATGTCTCGTCTCGCAGGTGGTTATCTTACATTTTAGACTTTTGTTCAGGGTCCATGTTTGACACTAGTAGGTCAAGATGGCGATGAATACAGAGTTAACGAGCTTGGCTTTGGTCTCAATACGGATGTTAGGATGTTTGAAGAGTGGGGCAAGCTGGCAGCTGACTCTGTTAGCCTTTTGTACTCTTGTCTCACTTTCTCTGTTGAGATGTCCGTCTTGTTTCAGCGGATTTCTGTCGATGATGATGTTAAGGTTGCTAGTTGTTTTACTGATTTTTATCGTCTCCGTTTTGCTTTTACTGATCTTCATGTTGAGCTTTTCACACTGTGTATTCAGCCTGCCTGTGTTATCTTGAAGTTTCTCTTCTTTCTCATATGCCAGGCTTTCATCGTCCGTGAACCTACCCTTTGTTGAAAAAGTAATGTCACTTCCATTTCACATGTACTACCACTACCACGTTGGTTTTCACTAAAACGTAGAATAGTAAAGAGAATGAGAAAGTGATATGACTTGCGTAGCCTTTGAGACCCCTTGTGCACGTGGAAACGAGAACAAAATCATGAAACTGAAGTCTCAAATGGAGCTAGTTTTGTTTTCTCACTATGTACGTTGAACAGATGTAACACTACATACACAATTTTCTTCAAATCACACAGCCATTGTGAAAAAACAACAACTTACACACAACAAAAGCTTGCTCTTTTAATCCCTGCGTTATGTTTTCAAATGTTATCAAAAGGGCAAAAGTAGTAAACGTACAACGTGGACACTGTATGAGAAGATACACAATATTATACTGTAGTTGTGCTTCCTGTTATTGAAAGACAATTTATTTGCAGAAAAACCTTCCGACGCTTTAATGTACGTCTTAACACCAACGGAACTGTCCAAAAGAGGTCTAGTAGTATTTGTGCTTAAGTAAATTGAAGAAAATCAGCACAATATCGGCCATTTAGTTCCTGGAAAAAGGAAGAGAGATCTACAAAAATAACGGAGGGAAAATAAAGAAGTAGGTCCTACTAGTGGCCCCCTCCAGCCTCCGGGAACGACAGACAAAGGGCTACTGCGACAACTCGACTCTTTGAATGGGTTATTGTTTACACGTATGTACGAAACATGCTCCAACCAAGAGCAGAGACTACTGGGCACTTCGGACTTGTCTTAAAACACAATCTGTAGACGTTAACAGTTCATTGATTACGTGCATATCGTCTTTTACATGGAGCCAATAACTGTAACCTGGTTTCGCTCACGAAATAAAATTTCAGTGCAATAGTAAACTGGGTGGAGCCAAAGTCGTTGATACACTGTTCTATTCGGTGGTAAATCTAGATTTTTAATTTGTGCTATTGGTGGAACAAAAAGCGTGAGGACAAATATTTTACCTAGCCAACATCCGCCAAGTAGATCAATTAGGTGACAGAAGTTTGATGGTACGAGGTGGAATATTTGCTCATCATCGCACACCTGTGATCACCACTCAAGGCAACCTGACAGAACGACAGTAGTGTGACAAAATTCTTCTTCCCCACGTCTTAGTATACACTGCACGGCATTGGGGCATTTTCCAACCCGACATTGCCCGACTTTGTATAGCCATAATCTGTCAAAACTTTTTATAACCTCACCATTTCAATGTTGTGGCCTGGCCCACAAGGACACCAGACTTTCATCCGATAAAACGTATGATGTGGAATGACCTTGACCGGAGGAAGACAAACGGACAGCACCTCATGCAAACCCGCTTGCAGATGGGTTCTGGGGTTCACGAGAAATGGCAGAGGATTCTTCAGGCAAACATGACGACACGAATTCAACAAATAAACAGATTTTGTGTGGCAGTAAATCAAGCCGGAAGGTGCTTCTCGTGGTACTGCGCTTTCGATTCGGATTTTTACAAAGGTCAGCGTAAATTAAGCTGTCTTCCTTTGAATTAAGTGGATATTGGTAATATTCCCCAACGTGACAAAGAAGCTGGAAATAACAGGGACCACGTGCGCTAACTTTCGTTCCCCTTTATTGAATAGCAGGTAAATTACTGTACTTTAGGTGACACAACTTTCTCTTGAAAAAGAATAAAAGATATGTAGGTGCTTTTACATCCCCCTCGAAAGAAATTAGATCATTCAAGAGGTGGTTTTTCGACCCTACCTCTCAAGGCCAACCAAGAATGAGATGGATACATTCCAGCAGAAAATCCGAAATGCTCAATAAAACTTCGGAACCCAGTCCGGAATCGAACTCGGGTCTCTTGCGTACAAATGCGAAGCGCTTAACCGCTACACCATAGACGCCGCTAGAACGTTTGCGACTCGATAACATATTATAATAAAATAAGCACTAAATACTATACTTTAAGTAAGAAAGGTGATGTAGCCTTACAAAGTTTCAGCAGAAAGGCTGGTGCACCGTACGGGGATTTCCATTTACTTCTAACCCTTGCATCTGGGAACATTATAATGAATACAATTTTAGAAACCCCGACGGCTCAAATCTGGAATGTTTTACAATGTGACATAGCGATCGAAAATTATGATTTTATAAATTCTTAAGGTTAGAATCACGAAAGTTCACCAATCTAAAAAAGTCAATATCTTACGAATATCAAATTCTACAATCATTAGTATTAATTCAGTTCTAATGAGTATGCAGTTTCGTCTAAAAATTGACGAAAAGATTGGACCACCGGAATTATGGTCTAGGTTAAGGTGTTCGCCTCTCATTCAATAGGTTGTGGTTGCGAAAACAGATAGCCACGGCAAAATTATCTTCTATACAATGTTCTCCTTTCTCATCTCTTTCTGCTCTCTAAAAATGTTCTGTCATCCGTTTTCGTCTCCAATTTCTGTCCCCACCCCCTCACCTCCGTTGCAGCCTTTCTACTGCTACTCCTTGACTCCTTCTTAAAGCTGCCTTTCAGCCACACCCTTGATCTTATTATCTTATAATCTACTCCTTGTCTTCTTGGACAAAGGCGAGAAATCTCGGAGGGCGTGTGTGCAAGTTTCGCACGCAAAATCGATAAGAGTATGCTTTGACCGTTACACGGGCAAAATTCAAAATTTCCCATCAACTGAAGATGCTTAATGTGTTCCGTGCGCTCGTATGACCTTACGCAGTTGCGAGCGCCGTAAAACACCTACTAAAAACAAACAAACAAACAAACACACACGCAGACAAACACACACATACACACGTATCAAGTACAGCAACACACAATCTTAAACATCCTCACATAATGCACATACACGCTACACAGACAAAACACACATGTAGTAACATATTATTCATACACGTACACCTACACACAGGCATGCAAAAATACACTAACAAACACACATACATGCGCATACTAACACCCACACACACTCACACACATACACATATAGACGAGCACATAATAATCAAGCATGCACAGATCCAAACACACACACATACACACACACACACACACACACACACAAACGCACACATACACACGCACTATTAACTCAAATATACGTGCACACATGATTTCATCAAAATACATGCACACACACACACACACA
>NW_004797624.1:505870-507417 GCF_000002075.1 Aplysia californica | reverse complement strand
CCCACTCCCCTCAAAATAGCCACAAAAGTCAAACCAAACTAGTTGTACATTTGTCTTACTTACATGTTTTTTTCTCGTTGTACCAGTAATTCAAGTTGTTGTCAGTTTTGAATTGATTATCAATTCATGTCAATTCATGAATTGCTATTTAATTTACTAGATCTTTTTGCGATCTTCTGCGATTAAATCCAAAGCATAAGGCTTGGTCAAAGTTACAAGTAGCTTCCTTTAGGAGAAAGCTGTTATTTCACGTACACTATAATTCTTTTATTACTTTTAAGTATGACAAATTTATTTCCAGTATACGAGTAAATTCTAGGCGTTCAATATCCCTGACAAACTCAAACAAAACTGCTTTCTGTTTTTTTTTTTCAAAAGAGCGGGTGGCTGGAGGGTGACACGAGTAGATCCAACATTTTTATTTTCCCCCTTTTGTTTCTGTTTGTTTGTCTTGTTCTTTCCGAGCACTAAACGAACATTATTTTGCCGATGTGCTTCTTTTTACTCAAGCAAACACATTCGTCAAAAGGTTTTACTCACTTTTATGTTCCATGTATTTCTATCTATGCAACTGGTCCCAGCCTGTGGGTCTCAATTAAGTCGTCAGATGTACATCAGGGTTAAAATTTCAATTTACATTCTCTTGACATCGTCTCCAAATTTGTCTATACTTAAAAAGTGAAAAGTATCGGTTTCTGAAGAGGCAAAGCCAGCGTCCTTTGCGTTATGTTGCTGATCTGTTCTTCGAATACCAAAGATTTGAGTTCAATTCTCAAGTGGGAAAGTTCACTGTATTGATCAGTATCCCATAGATCCTGCTATGATAATGTATTCCACTCAACCTGATGTGATCCTGGCAGATTTCATAGTAGTAGCCAGTCTTTCAGATGCTCCAAATCGCGTCGTAGGGAGACAAAAAATATACACAAACTCGAATGGCACTCAATTTCGAGTCCTTAAGAATCCACCCCTAACCTTTGGCTCGTGGGATCTGAAAAGCCCGAACATTAGCTCATGCTCACAAACAATGACTCTCAAGCAATGTTAGTTTGGTGCATTCCAATAGGTGTTCACTTGGGAACGTCTTTCAACAACACACGATAAGCCAAAATTAAAAACATGACGTTGCACTAAAGCAGCAGGAAATGACGTGTTTTGCACTTTCATCTGTATTGCCAAATGTTGTGTATGAGGTGACGTTAATGTAAGTAGCTTCTTAATTATGTCGTATAATCAAAATACGTGCCCGACCCACCCTTTTCCCATGACGATAATTAAAAGTGGACTGTTTTTCTTCCAATTCCCTCATCCCTTTTTTTGGAAAATTCTTTTCCCAAAGAGATACCTTTTTCGAATTAATTATATTATGCAATTTCACTATGACAGATGTTTCCTCGAAGTGCCTGTCGCATTCCCCCAAAAAAATATTTTTGTACTTCGAAACTTAGTACCTTGAGTTCTGTTACGTAAGCCAAATTGTACAAGGTGAAAAGAAAGGAAAAATATAACATATTTATTTTTTCATTAGTTGTTCCACACCTCCCCCC
>NW_004797624.1:484757-502501 GCF_000002075.1 Aplysia californica | reverse complement strand
GAGCCAAGTTTGAAAAATTTGACTTTAACAACTTTGGATTTAAAAACTTGTCAAGTATTTTCGAGTGCAATTCTTTGAATTCTCGATAACGTCTACGAATAATCTCGCGATTTTGATAGAACATTTGGTTTCAGGTCTCGTTGTTTTGTAACTCAAAACATGAAAACAAAATATAACATAAAACTTTTGCAATTAAAAAAAATATTACAACGTCAATTTGTGTCAAATGAAGGGCGACTCTCGTCTACAGCCTGACTGATGTTTTTTGCCTTTCATTTTGGGCGTTATGGTACTATTCATTGTACTCAAGCTTCTTTTTTTTTTGGTAAGTGTTTTACGGCACTCGCAAGTGCATAAGGTGATATGAGCGCATTCAAGCTTTAAAGTAAAAGTTTTATTGAGAGCAGAGAACAGCGGTTATAATATACCACTGTTTAGGAGTACAAGATTTTGTGTCACTCGGACACAATTCTTCATGGCGTTCAAAGGTCCCGGGTTTGAATCCGGGTAGCAACGTAGTTTTTTTTCCTCAGTAAAATTGTCTTCTTTCACCCCCTTTCTTGCTCTCTAGACTTTCTTCTCCACTTTCTGCTCCCACACCTTTACCTTCTTTGCCCTCTCCTCTGGGCTCCTTAGCTCCTTCTTACTGATGTCTTGCAGCCACAACCCTGGTCTTCTGGTAGAAAAAATCTACACCTATCATTCACGGACAAGGGCGAAAAATCTCAGAGGTCCCGTGTGCATTTTGGCACGTTAAAGATCCCTTGGTGGTCTAAAATCTAAAAGAGTAGGCTTCGGTCGCCACATGGGCAAAATTCCAAAAATCCTACCAACTGAAAATGTTTAATGTGTCCAGTGCGCTCATATGACCTTATACAGTTGCGAGCGCCATAAAACACTTACAAAAACAAAAGAAAAAAGAGCCTCATAGCGTATTTTAGCAGATTCACACAAAGACTTCAACAAAAGTTCAGGACCACCTTGACAGACAGGCCTGATTTTTAAAAAAAATCTCCCCTCCCCCCCAAAAAAAAGACAGCAAGGAATGTTTCAAAATGTTTTGCTGAAAGTGTTAATGGGTTACCAATGCGTACTGCAATGCTTCCTAAAGGGGCAAAATCATCACGTGCTGCACGGAAATCCTCTGGGAATTTTAGCCATATTTGCTGCTTTTTATCGACTTGTGTGCGACACCACGGACATTCTTCAGTTAAAATTTCTGGTGCACGTCATAAATGTATATACGGTCTCGAACTGTGCTCGCTTTGGTGGCGATATACGCTGCCGTTTGAGCAAAATCCATTATCAAATCAACGTACCACCAAGACGAAAGCTGAGAGACTTTGATAGTACCAGAGCTATAGCATGGCTTCAGGATGGAGTTGGGGCCCGAGAAGTTGCCAGAAGGCTTGTAGTGTCACACTCTGTCATTGTCTGCCTGAGGCTGCGCCATCATGCTACTGGATCAGTCCAAGAACGCCCACGTGCAGGTCGACCCGAGAAGTCCCCTCACAGTGGTTGCAAGCGGTCCTTAACTTTTGTTGAAGTCTGTATAAATTCACCCCTGCCCTCCCCCTCTTTACCCCACTCCCAATTTTCGCGTTTTGCTATTCCTATTACTGTTCTACTACGACCCTTACGATAACTCTGAATTTTGTTTGGATATATTTATACATGTGTGTGTATGTGTGTGTGTGTGTGTGTGTGTGTGTGTGTGTGTGTGTGTGTGTGTGTGTGTGTGTGTGTGTGTGAATAGGTGTGTACAACCCCTCGACACAATTTAGATGATTGTGGAAGGAGTCTTTGACTCTATAAGGCCAAGAGAGATACTCTCTCCCTCTCTCTCTCTCTCTCTCTCTCTCTCTCTCTCTCTCTCTCTCTCTTTTTTTTTTTTCTCGTACAAGGTCTCAACACAAAGACTGAGCTACGTACAGATAAAAATTCTTCCAACCTGGGAATCGAACTCATCTCTTCTGCACGTAACGTCGATTCGCCTGTTACATCCTCATAGGCCAGTCCGACTCTGGATCTTGCGCGCTCAAATAGGGGATGCAACTTACCTTTTTTCCGCAAAAGCATGTAGAGTTAACTTTACCTCAATCTCACCCACTGGAGATAGTCAAAATTATAGCCATAACAACTTTATTTTCTTGGGGTTTGGATATTGCACTAAGCAACTGTTAAACGTTAACTACCATTTAGCGTGACGCTAGCCAGATTAAACGAGGTCAAAAAGCCAACAAAAATAAACAAATAAACAGAGCAAAAAAACACCCACGATTCTTTGCATTGTATGACATACATATTAGGCTATAATCCGTAAAAAGATTTAAGACACCGGACTTCCGAATTAAACGTCCATCTCCGATAGGACCCACCTGAAATTTTGGGAAGCCCAGAAAACTTCCCAACTTCTAAAGTTAAACAATATTGTTGCACTTTGAGTTCGAAACCTGACCATGATCCGTGCCATAATCCAGTTTGATACTACCTGGATTTCATGTCCAAACAACATAAGTAAAAAAAAGAAAGAAGGAAAGAAAGAAAGAAAGAAAGAAAGAAAGAAAAGAAAAAACGAAAAAAACGAAACAACAACAACAGCAACAAAAAAAGCGAGAACAATAGCGACTACAACAGTAGCAACAATAACAACAACAACAGCAACAACACTAACAGCAATTTACAAGCACACACACTAGAGTTGCCCTGCCTTAAAATTCCAGCTGATCTGACCTAAATCTAGATACCTCAAATTATAGTTGACCGTTCTTCCGAACTGGCTTCACATTAACGCTTCTATTTTTCTGTTATTAGCGTCTTTTTTGTGGTCAAGCTTTAGATTCGCACCGGTAGTTCGTTCTCGACAAAATGACCCAAGCCAATTAACTGATGGCAGTCCTAAATAGGTCTGTAAACGCTGCCACGTGTGAGAGCGACGAGTAAACAATAAAAGAGTTTTTTTTCTAGCTAAATCCAAGTGAAAGTGTTCTATCTACATTAAAAAACGTGTTTAAGATAGAACGTGCTATACCCAAACTCGCCACGTGTACTTGACACGTGCTCGATCAACGATAGAAGAGATGGAACTTTTTTGTGAAAAAATAGATATTTAGATAGATAGACAGATTGATAGAAAGATAGATAGATAGATGGATAGATAGATAGATAGATAGATAGATAGATAAATAGATAGATAGATAGATAGATAGATAGATAGACAGATAAATAGATAGATAGATAGATAGATAGATAGATAGATAGATAGATAGATAGATAGATAGATTAGTAGATAGATAGATAGTTACTATTTGCACAGAAAGGTACTAGATGGACACACTAAAGAAAAGTTTGGATAAATATATAGAAAATCGAGAAAGAGAAGGAACTAAATCACCGAGAAAGGAAACAATTTTCCGGACATAGATCTACATTTTAATCAGAAACTAATTATTATAGAATTATCAAGCGAAACCATTACGAAATACGGCTTCTGCACAGTTACGTATAGTTATCCATATTGCTTACAACATGATGTATATTTCATAGTTTTTTGTGAGGGTTTGTAATCCTGTAACGCTCATAACACTGAGTGATGAAGTCATACTCGGATGCTTTAGTCTTCTTGATTTTTGTCTGTTTTAGATCTTGGTTTTAATATTTCTTTTGCTGTCATTGTTGTTATTGCTGCAATTGTTGCTGTTATTGTTGTTGTTATTGTTGTTGTTGTTGTTGTTTTGTTCTTGTTGTTATTATTGTTGTTGTTGCAGTTATTTTTGTTGTTGATGTTGTTGTCGCTGCTGCTTCTGCTCCTGCTGCTGTTGTTATTGTTGTTGTTGCTGTTGTTTTTGTTGTTGATACTGTTAGAGGTATGGTGAATTAAAGTTCAAATATCTGTCTCTTAGCTACACTCGTTGTTTACTGTTCTCGTCTCTCTCCGTGATCTGTCTGTATTACTTGTATTACCTGTCCTGGGCAACAACGTCATTGCACACCGGACAGGTCCATAAGTGCTCAGTTCCCCCCAGCACCAAAGCCCGCGAGGTATCCATACTGATTGTTCCGGTGGCTGTCTGGTTATGGCGACGTCTTTCCTTTCCAGATAATCGTTCCTTTCTTCCTTCTCCCCTCTCTATCCCCATTTCCCGCATCTTAATGATTGCGTGGTGTTCTGCTGTCTCCCTGTCTTCTTCATCCCGCAACTTTTTCTCCAGGGTCTTCAACACTTCTCTTTTGTCAAATTTCACCTCACCATCAACCACGGCACTGCCTGCCAGCCTATCAGCCTCCTCATTGCCTTTCACTCCAGAGTGCCCAGGACAGAATATCCACGTGATGGCTCTAAGTGATGAGTGTTGTATGGGGTTCATCCATTCACTCCGAAGAAGCCCTTTCTCAACCCTTCGCAAGATGCTCTGGGAGTCCGTAACAATGATGAGATGAGTAGTTCTTGGTCTTGTATTATGAAGTCATCCAAGCGCTCTTGTTAAGGCCTCAATCTCCATTTTTATGCTTGAAGTTGTTCTTTCTATGGCCCCTGACATGTCATGAACCTTTTTGTTCCCACTGTACACCACAAAACCCGATCCACTTCTCTCACCCCTCCTGACTGATCCATCCGTATAGATCACTGGGTCCTCTGGCTTGGAATGCTCCTCAATTAACTGTCGTATATCATTGTCGTGAATGACAGTTGCACATTCCCGTCTTTCATGACCCAAAGTGATGTGAACGTTGGCCAGGCTTCTGCAATCGGGGCTCAGTTCAAACCACTCCTTTCCACAGCATATATCATCGATGCCACAAACTTTCCTTAAGGAGTCTTCATGCCATCCATGAGCTGCCCCGTTTGATCCTGTTTCCTTTGATGCTGCCCATGTTGTTACACAAAGGGCGCCTCGGGTCTCACAAAACATTCAAGTAAAGCTTTGCCAGTGCCACCTTATGCCTCACTCTGATGTTTGCCAGGTCAAGGATGTATCTCATACAGACAACATGGGTGTCCTTTGTGCAACCTAGAACGGCCCTCATAACTGCATTTTGTACTCTCTCCAACCTGTCTATCTGAATCTTGAACAGGGAAAGGATGCCCAGCCCATAGTCTATGACTGACAGAACCACCAGCTGCATTCGGAGAAAAAAACTCTCTGTTGAATTCCCGCTGAAGCCAAGGTCTTCACTACATTGATACCCTTCTGAGCCCTGACAGCAACATTGTCAATATGTCTTCGGAACGAAAGTGTCCTGTCCAGAGTGATTCCCAGGTACTTCAGCTCATGCTGTCTGTCTATGAGAAAATGGTCAAACACAATTGGAGGCGTAGGATATTTCACAATACGGTTGTTGAGTGAGCACCAGATGGCCTGTGCTTTGTCTGGATTGACGACCGCATTGTATTCCTCACACCAATCTACAACCTTGCTCAGCCTGTCCTGTAGCATCCGTCCAACCGCTAGCCTATCACGACCTTGTCCGTAGACCATCATATCATCTGCAAATGTTAGGATTCCTCCTGCTCCACTTACACCGATTCTGGCAATTTTGGACGTATGTATGTTGAACAGAACCGGTGATAATGCTGATCCTTGTGGCAGTCCTGAGGCAATCACTACTGGGTCTGACATCCATCGCCCACTTTTCAGCACCACCTTCCTCTCAAACAGAGCTTTGGAGATCCATTGTATCAACCAGGGTCAACATCCATTTCCATCAGGAAATCCATGAGCTTGCCGTAATCAGCTCGGTTGTAAGCATCCTCTAGGTCTATAGCAGCCATTGCTGTCTCCTCCTTTCTCTGGAACCCTTCAAATGCATCATAGGCTAACACAGCCGTGTTTGTGCAGGTGTCTTTCCCTGATCTGTAGCGTCCAAGGCCGTCTGGAAGGAGCTTTTTCCTCTCTAGGTAAATTGCCAGCCTTTTGGCCATAATCTTTTCCAGGATCTTTCCATACGTGTTCTGCATGGTGATGATTCTGCATCCCTTGATATTGGAGTGGTCTTTGCCTGGTTTAGGAAGAGGCATGAGGTAGCTGTGTAGCCACTCCTCTGGGATCTTGCCTTTGGCCAGACTCTCGTTGAAGTCCTCCACCATGCCCTGTAGATCTTTTTCATCTGCATCCTTAAATTGGCTGTATCTCACCCCATCAGGCCCTGCTGCACTATCTTTTGTTCTACTTATGACCCGTTTCACTTCCTGTATTGTGACACCCTCTCCATACAGCACCTCTGGAACAGCAGTTTTCATAATTGCCCTGATATTAGCACGCTCCTCTGTGTTGCCTTGGTGAGTCTGCTTGATGTACCTCTCAAGGAAAGCCTGGCCTTTTGCTTCATCTGTCTCCAGTAGCCTATAGTTCTATCTTTAACAGACAGAGAGCCAGCGTCTGTCCTTAATCCCTTCATTTTTCTGTGCAATTTCCAAAACCTGTGTAGCGCCTTCTCTGATGACACCTCGGTCACGTACTGATCCCACCGTTCCTGTTTGGCCTCATTTGCACTTTCCATGAAAAGCCTCCCGTCTCTTTTCATCCGTTCTCTGAGAGTATTCTTCTCTTCGTCTGATACCTTATCCGATTTCCTCGCCCATGCTCTTGTTGACCTTCTCTTCTGTAGCCACAGCTCTTCAAGTACAGGATTCCAATAAGGCGGCTGAACGAAGTTTGATTTAGTTGCGCATGATTCCCAAGCCTTTCTCCTTATATTTTGCAGCACAGTAGAGCCACTGTCTAGTTAGATTTAACCGTCGCCGTCATCCCGTTTTGTTAGGTCCAACACTTCGACCCTTGTAACAGATTTTACCAGGAAGACAGAGCAACATCTGACCAAACATCAAATAATACAAAGAGCCAGTCTCTAGGATTAACAGAGAATAAGCTACCGGTATACGAGAAGCCTTTCTGCGAGGTGACGATTACATAATGCTCTCTAAACAATTGCAATTCAACCATAATACTGCATAAAACAGTACGCCGAGCAATCAAAACTGACGACGTTGTTGAAAAGAGATTTGGGAAAGTTACAACGGAAATAAATTGTGGGCTGGTTTCGATAGGCTAAGCCACCCAGATTACACTTTCAACAAAATATAAACAGGTCTTCGAATAGCTCTGCCATGCACATCTCGCATTAATTTTGTCGCTGTGGCTGCTTTGAACAAATTTAAGAGAGAACGACATAGGGAGAGAGAGAGAGAGAGAGAGAGAGAGAGAGAGAGAGAGAGAGAGAGAGAGAGAGAGAAAAAGAGAAAGAGAGAGAGAAAGAGGAGGGTGGGGTGGGGGTGGGGTGGTGGTTTGAAGATAGCCACGGAGAGGAATACAGAGAGAGATAGAGAGAGAGAGAAAGAGAGATACAGAGAGAGAAAGAGGGAGGGACAGAGAGAGATAAAGAGAGAGATAAAGAGAGAGAGAGAAAGAGAGAGAGAGAGTGTATGTGTATGTGTGTGTGTGTGTGTCTGTGTGTGAGACATATATATATATATATATATATATATATATATATATATATATATATATATATATATATATATTATATATATATACATATATATCTATATATAACGATAGATAGAGATAGATAGAGAGAGAGGGGGGGTTATATACAGAGAGAAATACAGAGAGAGGGGAGGGCAGAGAGAGATAAAGACAGAAGGACAGAAAGAGGTATATACACAGAGAGAGAGAGAGAGAGAGAGAGAGAGAGAGAGAGAGAGAGGGGGGGGGTGGAAGTTACATAGAAAGAGAAATACAGAGAGAGAGGGGGGGGGGAAGTTACATAGAAAGAGAAATACAGAGAGAGAGGGGGGCAGAGAGAGATAAAGACAGAGAAAGACAGAAAGAGAAACGCCGAGAGAGAGAGAGAGAGAGAGGGAGAGAGAGAGAGAGAGAGAGAGAGAGAGAGAGAGAGAGAGAGAGAAAGCGAGAGAGAGTGTGTGTGTTTGAGAGAGAGAGAGAGAGACAGACAGAGACAGAGACAGAGAGACACACAAAGACACACACTCATAGAGAGAAAGAGAGAGAGAGAGAGAGAGAGAGAGAGAGAGAGAGAGAGAAAGAGAGAGAGAGAACTCCCTGCTGTTACAATTGAATGCGCTATTTTGATATTTGAGCTTCCTAGTGTTACATAATTTGCTCTCACTATTTTGATGTTTGGGCTTTCTATATTGAATTTGATTTGACTATGTTGAATAAATCTTTGCTACCATGTTTCATTTGAACGCTCTGTTTCGATGTTTGATCGGCAAAATGTGTAGATACTCATTTAGGAAATATCTCAGAGACAATTTCAAACATTATCAATATGATAACCGGCTACGTTTTTCAGACCAGACCACATGCAGGCAATGACGTTGCAATTTCGCTCGATCCTAATATTATAAGTCATTTGGATTGCCACGTGTCTTCATCACACAAATCCTTAATAGATATACCACAGAACATGTGCACTTTGATTTCTTTCTTATTAACGTACATATTACCTAATACTCATAAACGTGTTTGAAAAATAGCAAGATTTTTTAAAACGGATAATCGGCTTTGGCTGTTGCATAATTCTTTTTGTATGCCTAGAAAACTGATGAAAATAGATGGATTGGCGTCACATGTGTATTGTTCAAACAAATTGGTGTGGTGATTTTAGGGGCTGAAATGGGTAAAAACGAACCGGTGGTGGGGGAGGGGGATTACTTGGTGTTACGAGATAACTTTTAAAAATAATCTATTGAATGGCCATAAAATGGAGCCAGCTATCAATGTTGTAAGATTAAGACAAATATAATCTCATTGCTTGAGGAGTGCAACATAATATTAATAATAGATAATAAAATAAATTACACTTTTTGGACCCCTTTGTGGACATTTGGGTAACAACAGCAAATATTAGGACACTTACATACATACGTACATACAATGCAAACACACAAATATAAATACAAAGAATACTAAATACATAATATTGTAACGAAACAGACAAAGTCATAAATATTATGGCATTTGCTGGTCGCCAGTGGGCAGCGCCTTTTTTCAGCTAGAGTTATCATCGTGAATTGCTCAAGAACACACCACGTGACCACCCGTCTAAATCCGGCTGACATTAAAATTTGCTTGAATTTATTTGTGAGGCAGCTTGGTGGAATCAGGCTCTCGTCAAAATAATCAAAGTGAACAAATTTGCTTTTTTCTGTTGGTTTGTGAATTTTTATCAAATTTTTGTTGTTGTTTTTTTTTTTTTTTTTTGGCTCAACACCTTTCATGCTCATTAAAGAACTCATTTCTGTGTGGATTTTTCTCTAAAACGTTGATTAAAGGCACAAAAAAGTAAATTTTCAGTTACCACGGATTCATAAGCTAAGGAAATAACTAATCTTTGGCGGCCATTTTCTCACAAATTTTACCTCTGAAAAGAGGTGACCCCCATTTCTTTCATTCGCAAATCTCTCGATGTATTCTAGATAAATGGATGTTTTCTCATACAAATAAACACGAGTGAACAAGCTTTACGATTATACAAATAACTCTAAATGCCCAAAAATTTACGAGAGCCTGATTCCACCACGCAGCCTCACATGTGTTAGCCTGACATCATATATCACTCAGCGGCTACTAGAGCCAACGTTGCCGAAAATGTCGGATCAACTGTGACTCATGCGCGACTTTTCGTAGAGGATTATGTGTAAGGCATCGTGGTGAAATCCGACTTTCATAAAAATAGTGAAATTGAAGAAACAATTGTTTTTCCCACAAAGTCGGGCAATTTCTACCACTTATTTGGTTTGTTACTGGTTCAATAGCTTTTATATCCACGTAAACAAACACAAAGGTTGACTTGTTTTACAGGGTATTCAAAGTGAGACTGGAACCAGGTATACCGGAGGTCACACACGAATAAATCTTCCACATTAGGAACATAATAAACAAAACTGCTCACTAAAGGCGGTATCACGGAGTTGTAAATGAAAAAAATACCCCGAATTCCGTTTGATTTTCATCTGTCATAATAATAAGGAATCATCTAATCTAAGTAAATATTTCTTCCCACGTTGGGCAAAACGTAAAAAATAAAAACATATTACATTTTTGTTGATCCCAGAAGGGCAATTTGGTTTACAATGGCAAACACACATACATGCATCCTAAATACATTATCACAAATACATAAATATTTATACATTATACAAACATAAATACATACTATGACACCAATACCTAACAATTTCAGAATCATGCCTATGCTGGTCGCCATTGTGCAGCGCCCAGTTTTTTTTAGCTAAGGTTGTCTGTCTTGCTCAAGGACACACTCCAGTGACTACCCATCTGAATCACGTGTCACCGACACTTGCATGACTTTACTCTTGAGTATAAACTCACTAATCACTTAGCCACTGGAGTAATTATAACTTTTTAAGATGCTGCTGGAATAATAAGATAAACAATCAGTCACAGCAGCCACAGGATTATTAAGGGTTGGTTCCCCCTCACCTTTTGAGGAAGACTCAATTACCGGTATGATTGTTAGCTTAGTGGCGTTGGTAGCCTAGTGGTGAGGCTACCGTTCTCATTATAATATTTAGGTTGCGGGATCGGGGGTTTGAGCCTCAGCTCGATCCAATGGTGTGTGCTTGGGAAAGGGACTTGAAACGAAATTCCCAGTTATCTCTGTCCTTTTGAGACTCGGAGGTCCCACCTCTATAATAATCTGATAGTGTTGATAGAGATGTGACACCCATATCATTTCACTAGGGTATTTATTTGGGAATAAAACAGATTTGAGAGTTGTG
Source organism: Aplysia californica (assembly GCF_000002075.1). NCBI lineage: Eukaryota > Metazoa > Mollusca > Gastropoda > Aplysiida > Aplysiidae > Aplysia > Aplysia californica. The sequence continues at coordinate 491,733 of NW_004797624.1, read as the reverse complement.
CAAGAGTTCCTTTCACCTTTTTAAAGTAGATTCCGCCAGTCTAAAAGTAAGCTAACATAATCATTGCTTTTGACTGCTTATGAGATGGTCGTAAAAGAGGCGAACAGGGTATTTATGTGACAATGAAACAGCTTTGAATGTTGTACACACTCTTCATTGGTCTATGAACATTTAATTTATGAGACTTACGTCTATGGGTGATTTTGACAGCAAGATGTTCCAAAATTAGGAAGGAAGCAGTTATAATTTGATTATAGTGATGCTTCGCCTCTGCACTTAAAAATGTTTTCTGTAAAACGTTGATCAAAGGCACAAAAATAAATATAAAAAGAATATAATAATATACACATATTTATATATATATATATATATATATATATATATATATATATATATATATATATATATATATATATATATAGCCCATGTCAGGGGCGGCTCGTGGGTCTAAAAAGTGGGCGTGCACAATTAAGCTATCTTAGGCTGAAGATAATCAAGGGCAGAGTAAACGGGATGGTGTATAATTTTAGGATCTTTGGGTTGGCGAAGGAAGACCTTGTGCTTTTATTTTCATTCTTTTTACTTGTGACTTTGACTTCTAGAGCTAAATCTGTTTGTTAGCTAAACGTCAATTTCATTCATCCTGAATTAGAACTGAACACTCAAGTAATACCCTTCACCACTCCACTACAAACCGTTCGAAAGCACAACTCATAAGTATGTCACGTTCTCCTCCCTCAGGTTCACGGTCACAGAGTCACTAAAAATAGCGACAAGACAATGAACAAATCACAATTCACTTGAGCACTCCGCTGGATTGCTCTGGGGCTCACATAATTTTTGGCATGGAATAGTGCACAGTCTATGGCGTTTATTTTTAGATTGTGGGCTATGTTTCGGCGCTATTCGGCAGGAGCACATTTGAGATGTGCCGTCTTATTAATATTAATGTACCGTCAAACTGCCAACAAGTGTCGTCATCGCTTGGGTTATCCCAAAGAGCGATTTATTGGTCAGGTTTCCACTTTTGAGTATCCTGTTGTGTTTAGATACAGCGCATGAACTTAGGCATGGCATAGTAGATGTCTTACGGCGCTATAGAATAGAAATGACAGTTACGCGCCAGCGAGGGCCTTGTTTTGATATAATACTTGGCTAGTGTTTGTTTCTGGCGTCTTTTATTTTATTATTGTGGGTGCTTTACGTCATAGAACATTAAAACATTTTGGGCGGCACTGCGCGACGGTGCTCTATGGACGAACCGCGCATGGCCTATGCATATATATATGTATTTATTTTTTATTTTTTTTAAAATTTATTATTTATTTTTTTGGATGTTTCCAGGAACTCAATAGCTTTATAAGTGGAAGTCACCAAACTTTGGAGGCCATTTTCTCGCTAGTTTAACCTCTGATACCAGGTACCCAAACTCCTTCAATCATAAATATCGTAACCTCTATAAAAGATCGAGAAAAAAATCCAACAGATGAACACTCTTAGAGACGATGATATTAACTCCACGTTCCCAGAGATTGAAGAGCGCTAGATTCCATCATGTCTTTTGACACATTGTTATGTCTTAATGAGCCGCCAGCTGGCTTATACAGCTTGTAGGATTTTTTAAAATAAGCATGATTTTCTTTCTCTCTTCTGGGAAAAGAGTGTTTTGTTCTCTCAGGTACACATTGGGAATGTCTTTCGTTCTTCTCTTTGTGACAAAGGTCTTACTTTCCATCCTTCTCTAAAATAATATTTTTTCTTTTGCTCTAAATAAAATATTTTGTATCCTCCCCTTCCTCCCCCCTCTCTCTCTCTCTCTCTCTCTCTCTCTCTCTCTCTCTCTCTCTCTCTCTCTCTCTCTCTCTCTCACTCTCTCTCTCTCTCTCTCTCTCTCTCCTCTCTCGTTGTTACAAACACACACACACACACACACACACACACACACACACAAACACATAGATACACACACATACTCACAAATACACACACACACACACACACACACACACACACACACACACACACACACACACGCTCACATATTTACATACATGGACACATACATTATTATGAATAGTCTTTGGATGGACGTACAAAATTACCTTATTCTTGCTCACAATGACTGAATTGCACGCCTTGTTAACTGTAGGCCTACCAAATGTTTACCATAGATGTATTATATTGGAGGAGCAAGACCGATTTCACAGGACAAAAACAAATCATGACTGAGACACCTCTATAGTAGCGCAGAAAGAACGAACGAAAAAGAAGAAAAAAAGACAGTATAAAAATTGTTTAAATACCCACCCACAAATGCAAAGTATGTAATAACTATCGAATCGATCAATCCATGAATTGTTACTTTGAAAAATTCCACACCCAATCTTTCCCTCACAAAAAGTTACGGACGAGATGGCGTGATATTTTGTGCTCTAAAATAAGCACTATGTACCTTGCAGAGGGTGCGGTGGCGGAGCGGATAGTGCGCTCGTCTCCGAAGCGGAAAGTCCGGGTTCGAGCCTCGGTTCGGACACGCATTTTTTTCTGCCCCCTAATGCCCACCCAGCAGTCATAGGTACCTGACTTCGAGTTGGGGAGGTGAAGGCAGCGTGGAAAGGAACTGACCACACTACCACAATATGCCAAAGGCCCAGGACGTTGTCTCACTAACACGGCAATCTCCAATGTCCGGATCGGATGTAGGAACAACATTTTTACCTTGCTATTCTATTTGCCTGAGTTTTTTAAAGTTCCCAGCCAAATTGTTATGTTCTGATCCCATCTACCATTAGGTCTTCCCCTTCCTCTCTTGCCCTCTACCTTTGCTTCCAGGTTCATCTTTGTCGAGTGAATCATGGCGATGGATATGCCCAAAGTAGTTTTGTTAGCTTCCGTTTCAATGCGTTATAGTGAAGTGTTGGCGTTTTTATACTTATTCTCCTTAGAACTTCTGCCTTCTTTATTGCCTGTCTGCTCTATATTCATAGAGTTCTTCTCTAGCATTTCAAAATATATAATCCTTTCTAAAAAATCGTGTTCCTTTCTGACCACGCTTGTATATCAGGGAACCTAGCAGGAGAATTTATATAAAAACAAGCCCAAACAATGTGTTTACAGCAGTTTCACAGGATTGTCTCATTCACTGTAATTGTTATTTCAGTTTATTTCAACACAATTAATGAAGCACAGGCGAGGTAATTTTGTTTCATTAAAACAAGGCATACCCTTACAATAAGGGTAATTTCGTTCTGGAAATAGACTATGTTTTACGTACAAGGGATATCCCAGGATAAACAGTACAGATGGCTTCATTCAAATAGCTAATCAATACTTCTCTAATCTATCCAACCATTGTTGGTAGTTCAGGGAAATTTCAATTCTCGCTCTGGCTCTGAAGGTCATGAACATGTTTTCATGTGAGACTCTTGAATGGATCCTCTTGTTCACTTGACTGGCCATTTGAACTTTGTTGGTCCGGATATATTTCGCCAGATGATGTCAGTATGGTATAAAACATTTATTACACTCGTGAAATTACATGTTCATTATATAAAACATACTAAAAACCTCCGTCAGGGGGCTCCCGTGGCCAAGAGGATAAGGTGTTAGCCTCTCATTCAAAGGTCCCGGGGTCGAATCCGGGTAGGGACGAAAAAAATTCTTCTCTAAAATTGCCTCCTTTGCCACTCTTCAAAATTCGTTGAAACTCGTGGTTGCAACTTGGCAATTTCACTTGTAGGATAAATCCCGATATCTCACCATAGGTCCTGTAATAGCTTCATTATACAATACATACTAAAAACCTCCGTCAGGGGGCTCCCGTGGCCTAGAGGTTAAGGTGTTGGCCTCTCATTCAAAGGTCCCGGGGTCGAATCCGGGTAGCGACCGAAAACAATTCTTCTCTAAAATTGCCTCCTTTCACCTCTTTTCCTGCTCTCTAGCAATGTTCTGTCGTCTGCTTTCATCTCCTCTTTCTGCCCCCACTCCCTCACCTCCTTTGCCCCTCTCTTCTGGGCTCTTGAGTCTTTCTGCAGCCTTTCTACTGCTACTCCTTTGTTCCTTCTTACTGCTGTCTTTCAGCCACACCCCTGATCTTCTCTTCTTGAACAAGGGAGAAAAATCTCAGGGCCCGTGTGCAAGTCGTGCACGTTAAAGGTCCCTTGGTGGTCTAAAATCGATAAGATTAGGCTTCGGCCGCCACCCAGGCAAAATTCAAAATTTCCTATCAACTGTAAAAGTGTAATGTGTCCCGCGCGCTCATATCACCTTATGCAGTTGCGAGTGCCGTAAAATACTCACCAAAAACCAAAAAAAATCCGTCACGCGGAATATGCCGTTGTTCTCAACACCTGTTTCTCACATAATGAAAAATATATTATTACACACGTATACAAACCACGTCACCAGTCACCAATGACACTTTTTAGTGGCAAACATTTCGCTCCCACATAAATACGATCTCCTGATAAATTACAAGTAAAATATTATTGTAAAGAACTGCTCCTACTTTATAATTCGTCTGATGAGGAGCGGCATGGTGACGAAGGGGGAATGGTAGATGGGTATTTTGAGAGGAAGATGCTTTGGTCAGATGCTGTCATTCTTGACTTTATTAGATACCTGTAAGAATTTGCCATTCTTCAAATCATCTTCACAGACTGTTGCAAACAACTCTCAATATATTAGTAATATACTCGTATATCTTACAAGTAAAAGGAGTAAAGAATAGTGTACTCCACTCCAGAATGTACAGTAGTGATGCACGTATGCCAGTGCGATTTACTTTTTATAGATATTATCAAAGTGTACGTATCAATGGTTGCAAAAACGGAAAAAAGTATTTTAAAAATCGAGTTTTATTCAGCGCCATTAATTGTCACAAAAACGTAATCTTGGAGTGAACATTTTTTTCCAAGAAAGGTTCTCAAAACATCCGTTGAATAATCACTGTATCGCCATTAGAAGAAACGCTGGATTTTAAAAGTCTTGTTGCCCTTGCTCCTGGAATGTAAAACCTTTTAAAACCTGTCGAAATTACCCACATAAAGGACTTTTTATTCGTATGTATCATTACGGAATTGTCTACAATACAACATATAGAATATTGATTTATTAGGACAAATAGATACAAGTCGTTGTGCAATAGTTGGAAAGTTTATTTTGGATAGTTGAGGGGATATTAGAATGAGAAAATATCTCATACTGTTTTATAATAATATCCAAGACTGCGCACTCTGACGCAAGTCCAGTTCACACTGGAGCGCACGGTCCATTTGACAGTATGTTTAACCACATCAAGTGCAAGAATGGAAGATTTGCCGGAGCCCTCGACTGTATTAGTGTTGTGAGACGGGTATTTTATTTTGCCCTTCACTTGCACGCTCAATATTGCGCCACCGCGCAATGAACTTTTTCGAGAGCCAATTTAAGAGCTAAGACCAAAACAGTGACCAATCAGACTATCATAATTAGAATCTATGACACATCTCTGTCCATATTGAGATATATTCTTGGTCGTTTGTCTGAACCCCATTGACGTAAGCGGACAGTTAATCGACGGCGTCGTTGTCTAGATCATATCCGTACTAAACTCGTCAAAATCCACGTCTTTACGACGCCTACTTTCCACACAGTCTGAGGGAGTGCTTGCCAATCATCTAGATAATATCGCCCACTAGTGGGTGATTTGGTAATCTTAGTGGGTGGTGGGAATAACCCGGATAGTGATAGGTAATACAATTTTATGACCCCCTTAAAAATACTTGTTTTTAGCTTCTTAGAATTGGCAAAAGTAAGTGGGCGCTGGCTTTCAGGTTGACAAGCACTGAATTATAGTGTGGAATCTTTCGTGAATTGGACCTTGAATTTTAGTTTTGGGTTTGTCAGTGTGTCCCAAATTCCATACAATATTACACTGATCCGACTTTAAGATAAAGAAAAAAATGATTTTAAAATAAAAAGGTCACGAAGGAAAAAATGGGATTAGTTACTGTATCTTTATGAAAGCAAATCAAGTCAATACCTAACCAAGTCCATCATTAATTTTTAAATAAAAAAGATACCGTGCTGGATGTTAGATTGATGTGATATAGGTTATTTTTTTCCTCTCTGACCTCTTCAATTCTCTAAGATTCAAGACATGACGTGTCTTCTCATAATTATAATCTGGCTAAGTCAGTTAAAATCTACAATTTTCGCTGGATTCGTTTTTCTTGAGACGCCCCTAGGTGATAGCTATTGAAATTTGCCACCATGGAAAAATCAAGATTGTAATTACGGATATTCTACTCAACGATCCACACAGTTCTATTCATTTAGGAGGCAGGCTGTTTCGACCCTGTCACCTTACCAAGGCCATGCCAGGCTGAGAGAGATGCAGGGTAGATATAAATATTCTTTTCACTCATGAATCGAACTTTCGTCTTATGATTAAAATCTTGAAGCACCTGTCCGCCACACATCTGACAGACACTTATAGCAGTGCGGTCAAAAATGCGTGACGTAACTTATTGTCAAATATCTCCTTAACTATTGAACATAGATCCCCCAACGTTTGCACAATGACTTATATCAATTTGTCTTAAATGATGAATATTTTTTCAAACTTCTGCACACTGTATTCTAAAAATTTCCTTAATAAATACCAGTAAAAAATCCAAGTAGATGGTCTCTACAGCTTTTAAAAAGTTTACAGATCGGGCAAAATCGCTTCAAACGCAAGCCTATCATTGTTTTCTAATCGCGACTTTATGCTTATTGAACACGTGTTTCGAGGACCTTTTGAGCAAAAAATGTGTTCACTATAAAATTAATTTATTGTAACTAGTTCTGCCACTAGGAAGTGTCATTGGCAAGTTGTGATGTAGGCCTTGTGCGTATACACAATGTGTGCAAGAAGCAGAAAGGGCTGTGAACAATCCCAATCTTCTTCTTCTTCTTCTTCTTCTTCTTCTTCTTCTTCTTCTTCTTCTTCTTC
>NW_004797624.1:479353-483670 GCF_000002075.1 Aplysia californica | reverse complement strand
CTTCTTCTTCTTCTTCTTCTTTTTCTTCTTCTTCTTTTTTTGTTCCTAACAGTAGTTAGTGGTGGATGGGATCAGGGGCCATTGAAAACGACTGGGCAAAGGGTTGTGCTGTGGAACTGGTATACAAAGCCTCAACCCTAAAGAATAGCACGACTTATTGTTTAGGTGCGATTGACCTGTCCATGTTTAGCCAACAGCTGAACGGAACTTTGTTTATTAAGGCACGATTGTCACAAACTAAAATTGTTCATTTGTGTCGCTTTAAGGACCAAAAAAATACTGATCTATCTTGAACAGAAGTTTTGATATTTGAGGTTCTCTGTGTCAGAGGAAAAATTAGAGAGCTAATGGCCGCCAATGATTGGCGACTTTTAAAGCTGTAGATTCCTTGGAAAGACAAATAATCGATAATAATTGCCCAACGGGTGGAAAGAAATGTCATTTTTTTTCGGATTTCGTTATTTTGACGAACGCTTGATTTCACTACTATGCCACATTAATAGCATGTTCAGGGCTCAGAAACCTACTGGAGAGCGATAAGTCATGATTTTTCATGACATTTGTTGGGCTTCTCAAGCAGTCAAAATTTTGAGATCTAACGATTGTCATTGAAGACTTAAATGCAACAGAATGAGACACGTGGATAAAAGATGGAATTAGTATTCAGGGAATATAAAAACAAGATGAATTATCAACAATTAATTGTCTCGTGGAATTGTTCAGAGAAAGCGATTCTATGATTTCAAACAATACGGCCTGAGATCACCCAAGAAGGGGCTGCACATAGAAGATTCCAGGAAATAGAACTAGAACTTATACGTCTTATTCTTGTTCTTATACAGAAACGTTTCAGAAATTGTAGTCTCTGAAGATTAAACTAAAGGAATAATTTAAAAATATGACCAAAACGCCTTTTATCTAGGATTAGGGTTTTTATTTAGATTATAATCACTTAAGCTTTATCAGGGTTTTTTTTATCATACATTCTGAATTATGATGGTGGGGTCAGCGGACTGGGGGAAAAGGACAAAGCAAACCTCCAACAATGACATACGGCTTTTGTGTTTGAAGATTTGGTTTAGAGGGATAGCTCTGTAGGTCGGGCACCCTATAACATGTAGGTCTCAGAGACCTAACCGGAAGATAAAAGACAGCGTGATGTCTTGCGTCTGGTCTATCCTTTATGAGCTGGACCATTGCTTCATATTATTTTTAAAACCTTCATTGCCCCCCTCCACCCCACCAGGCCAGTGCTGCTGACTGAAGTTGTCTTTAGACCATTCGCAAAAGGAGGGGGGGGGGGGGGGGGGTTCCTCTCTTCCCTGCCTATTCCTATAAATTGACACATTTATGCTTAGTAAGCAAAAGAGAAAGTTCAAATAATATATAATATTCGTACCCTGTCATTGTGAAGGAATATATACAACATTGATACATTTAATCGTATAATTTTATTTTAAATTTGAGAGAACATTGAGTTTGTTTGTGTGCGTCTGACACTGTTGCTGAGGATGTTCTGGTTTTTGTCAACACCGGACATATTTTTTGTGATTGATGACACCTTTGCTTCCTGTGCTGTGATGAAGAATTGTCAGCTGACCCACATTAGATGAACATGTCTGGGTCGTTTGGGTGAAAGTCCTACTCTTCTCTGCTTGGTGAGAATCCTGGAGCGGGAAATCCTCTTTCCGGTTCCCTAATGCCAGAACAGCCAGCAGTTATTTTGTACCCCAAAGTTCAAAAATGTTTGAACGAAGTCTCATACTAAGTTGGCCATCTAGATCTCTAAATCCTGTCGACGGGGGCATAAAATAATAATATAAAGAATTACAATGTACATACTGTACTATTTTGCATAATGTGTCACTGACAGTGTGGGGAGCGTCCACAAACACAGTACGATAGTTCTAATTTAAAAGAAAACCAGACCATAACAAAAAGAAACGAAAAAAACAACAACCCACTAGAGCTTCACACAGACATGTGCATTAGACTGTTTATGTTTTGAATTATTTTGAAGTAATGAATTAATTTATGTATGTATTTATCTACATATTATAAAAACAACAAACCACAACAACAAAAAACCAGAGTTTTGCACCAACGGGTTTATTAGCCAGTTTGTATTTTCAATTAATTTAAAATGATGAATTAATTCATGTATATATTCATGTATTATTCTACTTACCTATTGTGTTTGCAAGTGATCTCTTAACAGCAGTCAGTTGTATTTTCTTTCTGTTTTAATTTTTGTTTTGTTTTTCGATTTTGGTCTCGGCTTGTTGTTTTTTATTTTTATTTTGCTATTGTGTTTGTCTATCTGCAATTTAGAAGGAAAAAAAATCACCAAAGAGAAGCATTTACCAGAAGTGACAGGTGATGGGTCCATTTTACTCGACTGTATTTTACTATTTGTTTCTACTGATTTTCTTGGTCTCTTAGCTCGCAGATTTTCTTTTCTCTTATATGCTGGATTGGCGTCTCTGGACTAGCGTGAGGCGCTCCGTCGCCCCGTGCAGATGACCCATGTTCTATTCCCCTGTGGTAAGAATTTTGATCGTGTATGTTGGTCCTTCTGCTCGGACGCTGTATCCTTCTCAGCCCTTGTAGGCCCCTGACACAGGGCATAAAGTACCTACATTCGAAAAAAAAAGAAAGAAGTGTCAGAGCATTAAAGTCATGTTAGTGCTTAATTTTATATTATATGTTTGTATGAGGTTCCTCATAATGTACATGTTATATGCATGAGTGTGCTATGAAAGAGAAGGTGCTTGTACGTGTGTGTTTGTGTTTGTGTGTGTGTGTGTGTGTGTGTGTATGTGTGTGTGTATGTGTGTGTGTGTGGCTGGGGTGTTTCTCTATTTTTTGTGAGTGTGTAAGTATGTGCGTGTGTGTGTGTGTGTGTGTGTGTGTGTGTGTGTGTGTGTGTGTGTGCGTGTGTGTGTGTCTGTGTGTGTATGCGTCTGTGAGTGTGTGTGAACATGTAAGTGTGTATTTCTGTGTGTATGTCTGTGTGTGTGCACATGTGTGTGCGGGTGTGTGGTTTTGTTTCTGAGAGTACATATTATTATGATTAATTATAGTGTTTTCCCAGCATGCCACAGGGTTATTCAAAAGTTTCAGCTGCGTATTCGAGCTTATCTGGAGAGAAATTTTAAGAATCAACACACGAAGAATACAATTTCATTAGCCACCAACTTACTCAGTTTATTCAGCAATGTCAATTTAAAATAATTTTGTTCTTCAACGCACAAATACACTTTATTGGTGTTATCTTTATAAAAAGAAGCTCAACAGTTTTGCTTTCACAGAGCATTTGGTTGACGTTTTAATAAAAACGATATTTCCCGGACACAAATATCATACTTTTAAAAAATCCATATTCCGAAATGGCACGTGCTGTTGGTGGAATTTCATGTGTGTCGAGTTGAGTTGAAACTGGTCTAAAAGATGACTGAATTTTTTTCCTTTTAAATTGGTCCTCCCTTTTTAAACACCTGGCTTAACACAAACATCACTTTAAGCCTTCTCTGTTTTCAGATAAAAGGTAATTATATACATTTCTAGATTCTATGTAGATGAGGTGCAACATGTACTGTTTGTATTTTCCCACTTGTTTGTTCAGTACAATCGCCTGGCTGTGTTCATTTAATCGCGATTGGGCACTATATTATTAGTATGCCATGACATGAGTTATGGTGTAACATTATGATTTATCCAACGAATTGAATTGGCAAGTTGTAGTCACGAGTAATTACAAGTTACAATTTCACAAGTGGGATTCTCGACATGGGAACAGTTTTAATCGAGTACTTGAGTCTTTCTGCTAGGATGTTGTATCCCCCTCAGCCTTGGTCTGCCCTAATTGATGTAAATCGTGTCGATGGGATTGGGGGGTGGGGGGGAGGGGCTTAAAAACGCCTACATTCAGGCAAACTACTGCCTCTATGTCTGTCATACAGGAAAGCTGTATCATGAATTCTGCTTTAAAAGACTATATGATTGTCTTAACTGTTATCATTATTACAATATCAAATGATAAGGCCACTTTCCATATATCAGTATTTAGATTTATTTAACGTTTTCTAGAAGACAAGTTTTGACCCCACAGTAAGCGTTAATTGTCGATACAGGTGGCTATGGTCTTTTCGAGCCAAAAGAGGCTTGCTCTCACTTGTAGGCGTTGGTGGACTTCTTGTATCTATTTCGGTGGCATGGTGGAGAGAAGGAGGAATAAACTCTACTGACACTGTTAGGAGAGTCAAGAAATTAACAGGTATTATTTGTGACTGGTAAGATAGAAGGATAGGGGGGGGG
>NW_004797624.1:476888-479253 GCF_000002075.1 Aplysia californica | reverse complement strand
AGGGGGGGGGGGCAAGCATCCTGTTTGTATTATCATGTAACCCATTTACTGCCCAGCCAGACACTGTTTCGAGCTCTTAACTTGGACGGTGAAACAAGTCCTGGAGTAACCGCGGAGTTTTCTGACCCCATTATTCTGTCTCGCAACCTGGTGACCCAGTTGCCACTTACATGTTGTTTGTCTCACCTCCACCTTACCCCCCCCCCCACAACCTCTCCACCACACCTCTCCACCACCCCACCCCCACCACCCAACCCTCTCTTCCATCCCACCCCATCATCCCTCCCTCTCCATCATCCCACTCCCACTCCCCCTTTCCATATTCTCACGCTCACCACTCTCCTTGGCCCCATCTCAAACTACTCTTCCACAGTTATAGATGTGTCGATCAAATTTAAACTCATAAGTAACAATTCTTCCACTGAAGCAACTTCAAATGGCATCATAAAGATTTATGGGAATTAATTTAATCAAGATTTTATGTAAACAGGTTCGTTCAAGCATACAGTATAGGTATTATCACGTGCACTATTTTAAATACACAATGCCTTAATAATTATGTGATATGAAAATAATATATCCCTTCCAGTGTTGCAGCTTTACCGCCGCCTAAACGCTAGACCAGAATTAATTTCAATGGGTAATGCAGTTTTACTACCGAGACTGCACCATAAACAGTACTCAGGAGGCCTGGGTTTGATTCCAGTTTTTACAGGTGATTGTCTTGGACAGATATTCGTTAGAGCAGGTCTTCAGCGCAACTGATTTTTACGAAAGTGACCCTGTTTCCTACTTTTGTGGACCCCTTGCATTCTAATAGCAGATAACAGTACAGTAATAGAGAACAGGAAAGGAGATGAAACGAGAATATTATTTAGAGAGACAATTTTTCTGTTGCTGTCAAGTTTCGAACCCTGGACCTTTTGAATGAGGGGCGAGGCGACACCGTGCCTCTAAACCACGAAAACCCTATGGTATCTGATTGGCAATTACTGTAACCAGTTGGTTTAAAAAAAAAAATTTGTAAAGGGTTTTACGGCGCTCGCAACTGCATAGGTCATATGAGCGCGCGGGACACTCCTAATATTTTCAGTTGGTAGGAAATTTTGAATTTTGCCCGGGTGGCGGCCGAAGCCTACTCTTATCGATTTTAGACCACCAAGGGATCTTTAACGTGCGCAACTTGCACACGGGACCTTCGAGATTTTTCGCCCTTGTCCGAGAAGGCTAGGTGTAGATCTTTCCTTCCAGAAGATCAGGGGTGTGGCAGAAAGACAGCAGTAAGGAGGAGCGAAGGAGTTGCAGTAGAAAGGCTGCAGAAAGAGTCAGGAGCCCAGAGGAGGGGGCAAAGGAGGTGAAGGGGTGGGGGGCAGAAAGTGGAAATGAAAGCAGACAACAGGACATTGCTAGAGAGCAGGAAAGGAGGTGAAAGGAGACAATTTTAGAGAAGAAAATTTTTCGGTCGCTACCCTGATTCGAACCCGGGACCTTTGAATGAGAGGCCAACACCTTAACCTCTAGGCCACGAGAGCCCCCGTAACCAGTTAGTAATCGAGTTTATGTTGGTCGAAAATGCACTTTAACTAAAATGAGTTCGACCAACAACAAAAAAGAAAGAAAATTGTTAGACGAAAACGGCCTATTTCCTTGCTTAAGTTATCTTAATTATTGCCTAACTGCTACGCTCAAAAATTTTCCTGAGATGAAAATTGAACTTAGGTCGTCTGCGTTTGACGACGAAACGCCAAAACGTTAAGCCACAAAACCAGTCCCCAAATATTCACAATTTTCACACTAAAACACGCGCGTTATTTTTTTCTGTATTATTAAGTATAGTACATGTTATTTTTTTTTCTCGTATTGCCAAGTACATTAGATCTGCACGTTATTTGTTCCTGTATAGCAATTAGCAATGTATATCGCTGTATTTAATTTCTACAGGTAATTGCATCATTTACATATTATAATACAAGTTTAACGTAACAGTGGGAAAAACGTGAAATAATATTGAGAAGCTGGCCCAGTGTTGGGAAGGGTGGAAAGCGTTTGCTCGTGGTCTGTACCCTGATACAGAGTAAGGAAGGTATTGTTAAGTTGAAAAGGCACTTTGCACAACGTTTCCTCATTATACCCCACTGGAAAGGGATACCCGGCTATAGACAGAAAGATCTTGTCAGTGTCCGAGCACTTGATTGGCTTCTTGCACTCTTGCACTGTATGCTTCCCAGAACTCCAGAAATGTTTCGGTGTGTTCTATGGTCTGCTGCGCTGGGGTAAATATATAAAGTGTAAAGGGCATAGAGCCTGCTGTGGAGTGCAGTCACTATAATTAATGATGATGATGATGATGATGATGATGATGATG
>NW_004797624.1:474925-476788 GCF_000002075.1 Aplysia californica | reverse complement strand
TGAAAGCAGACAACAGTACATTGATAGAGAGCAGGAAAGGAGGTGAAAGGAGACAATTTTAGAGAAGAAAATTTTTCGGTCGCTACCCTGATTCGAACCCGGGACCTTTGAATGAGAGGCCAACACCTTAACCTCTAGGCCACGAGAGCCCCCGTAACCAGTTAGTAATCGAGTTTATGTTGGTCGAAAATGCACTTTAACTAAAATGAGTTCGACCAACAAAAAAAAAAAGAAAGAAAATTGTTAGACGAAAACGGCCTATTTCCTTGCTTAAGTTATCTTAATTATTGCCTAACTGCTACGCTCAAAAATTTTCCTGAGATGAAAATTGAACTTAGGTCGTCTGCGTTTGACGACGAAACGCCAAAACGTTAAGCCACAAAACCAGTCCCCAAATATTCACAATTTTCACACTAAAACACGCGCGTTATTTTTTTCTGTATTATTAAGTATAGTACATGTTATTTTTTTTTCTCGTATTGCCAAGTACATTAGATCTGCACGTTATTTGTTCCTGTATAGCAATTAGCAATGTATATCGCTGTATTTAATTTCTACAGGTATTTGCATATTTTACATATTATAATACAAGTTTAACGTAACAGTGGGAAAAACGTGAAATAATATTGAGAAGCTGGCCCAGTGTTGGGAAGGGTGGAAAGCGTTTGCTCGTGGTCTGTACCCTGATACAGAGTAAGGAAGGTATTGTTAAGTTGAAAAGGCACTTTGCACAACGTTTCCTCATTATACCCCACTGGAAAGGGATACCCGGCTATGGGCAGAAAGATCATGTTAGTGTCCGAGCACTTGATTGGCTTCTTGCACTCTTGCACTGTATGCTTCCCAGAACTCCAGAAATGTTCCTGGATGTTCTATAGCCTGCTGCGCTGGGGTAATAATAATAAAGTGTAAAGGGCATAGAGCCTGCTGTGGAGTGCAGTCACTATAATTAATGATGATGATGATGATGATGATGATGATGATGATGATGATGATGATGATGATGATGATGATGATGATGATGTTGTTGATGATGATGATGATGATGATGGTGTTCAACATTTTTTTTTGTTTTATGGGGTTTTAAAAAAATTAAAGTATAAGAGTCAAATGGCGCGCCAGAAAACAAACTACAAATCAAAAACATTCTAGATGAACTTTCAGGGCAAAAAGATTAATACGTCAAGTTACAAAACTAATACGAGCAGACAGCGACACGTTCGTTGATCATGCAAACACAAACACAGGAACAAAGCTTATTACGAAGGACATGAGAAGGTGAGGTGGGGGATAAGACTGTACATCCAGTAGGCGAGACTGTTAACAGGGCAGACAAATGACATCTTACGTCACAGATGTCAGTGACGTCATCGGCTTGGCGGGACTGTACACGGCCGTGGAACTCTGCGGCTGAACCCAGGAAGACAGACTATGACGTCATCGACTGCTGTAATTGAAAACAGCTAGGCCTACACGAGGTAGATTGCACTGTAATTTCATCCCGAATTTCTATAACTAGAGTTTCATCTAATCACCAAAAAGTTGTTTTTTGCAAGGGTTTTATTCTGGCTAATTCCAAACATAACATTTTACACTAAGGCACACGAACACAAACAAGCACAAAACAACTAAAAGACAACAACAACAACAACAACAACAAAACATAATAATACAAAAATATGCATTACTTTTGTGTGCGTGTGTATGTGTGTATGACTTGGCTTGCGTTTTTGTGTGTATGTTTGTGTGTATGTTTGTGTGTATGTGTGTGCGTGTGAACGTGTATGCATTTGTGTGTGTGTGTGTGTGTGTGTCTGTGTTTGTGCGTGTGTGTCTGTGTGTGTGTGTGTGTGTGTGTGTGTG
>NW_004797624.1:471098-473155 GCF_000002075.1 Aplysia californica | reverse complement strand
ACACACACACACACACACACACACACACACACACATTCTAACCCCCCATGTTAGCCTCTTATTGAGTGATAACCTCGGATGTGTACAGTAGGTAAAAGGCGTTTCTTGTAGAGAACTAAAATAGGTCTTTTATTTGCCATGCTTACATAAATTAATATCCTCATGAGTTAGTGAACTCCCTTGAGATAAATCTGGACAATTTGAATAACTCAAAAGAATATCCATTAAAGAAAAAAAAACAATAAGTGAAAAGTCAAAAGCATTTGTTTAAAAAGAAGTAAAAGATGGTCGGCTTCTTTGAAAACCACTCAGAGATTAACTCTTAACACTCGCACATAATCTAGGCTCTTATTAGGTCGTGCTCTCTTCAAACAGTGCAGGACCAGAACTACCTCATAATGAATTAACAACTCACTCCGTTGTTACGAAGTCATTGATTTTGCTTTTAGGCTTGCCTTTCATGCCACAGAAGACATCCACATTTTTTTTCCAAACCAAAAGTAACTGTAATGCAAGAAAGAATGAGGAGAAGCAGCAGGGCTAGTTTAAGCATGTGAGAAGCATGGAGCCCACTTGGAAGAGAGCCCCCTCCCCTCCCCCCCCCCACACACACACAAATTGCAAGGACTTGTAGTCACCAAAATCCTAATATAGGACACTTTTAGTTAGAAAATACTGAACAGGGTCTAATCTTCCAATTTTATAATATGAAATGCATAGACTTGATATAAAAATGGAATGAACACAAGTTGTTTTTACCAAATCGCGAAATCGCTGATAATGTCACTGAAGTCTAATTCATGCAGTTACTATCTGACTCGATATTACTATGTTGTGGGAGTCCTTCTCTTGGAGGGTGGCCCAGGACCCGGTCCCCTAGTACCCCCCCCCTCCCTTACTGGGGGCTCCAGTGGCAACGTGAGTAGTGACTTTAGACTCAAGTAATGTCAAGCAAGTGTCGGTGACAAGGGGATCAGATGGGTGGTCACTGGGGTGTGTCCTTGAACAAGATACGATAACCCTAGCTAAAAATACAGGGCGCTGCGCAGTGGCGATCGACAGTGGCATGGTTGTAAACTGTTATGTATTTGTGTAATATTGTGTTTTAATGTATGTTTTTATTCATGTATTTATGTATGTACGTATTTATAACTATGTATTTATGTGTGTAAATCTATGTTTGCCATTTTAAACCAGTCTTTTTCCGGGGCAAATTAAAGTATACATCTAATTTATTTTATTTTTATTTATTTATTTATCCAGCCCCGAGAAACGTGTTTGTGGTGAAAACAAAATGTTGAAATGGTATGGGTTTAATATTCCTATCGATATTATTAGCAGGTGCGATTTTCACTGAGCAAGACCGGCGGTACCGGTCGATTTTTGTTGGCTGTACAGAGGACAAGAGATTGGTTGCTGACGATAATTTTTATTTAGCTTCAAGTAAATACACTTTAATATCTAATCAATGTTCAAAAAGCGATCTGCCAATATGAAGGCGCTCTGAGAGACAATAAGTGGTTCTTTGTTGTGTTGTCGCACTACAGAGATTCGTTCCGTCATCTTTGTTTATCACTCAAGGAGGTTACAGGTTACAGTAAAAAGAAACACCGCAGTTTGCAAGTTTAGACCATTGTCGGCGGCCATACTCCCCACGTCGGCGACGCGAATAGAGAGAGGAGACTAAATTCGTTTTAAGCTCTTTGTTATCACCCCAGCTCGTATGTAAATTGGCCCTATCACAATTTGAAACTTATCTATCCGAGGCATACTTTCCGATCCCCGCCGCCCTGTGGTAACGTCAGACAACCTGGGGAATTCAGCTTTTGCCCAAGGGATTTAAAAAACGACGTCTAATTGCCAATTGGCCTCTCTGTTTCTTACAAAGGAAGGACATGTCTGCAGTACAAACACAATATGATAATGTTATTTTACATAATTGCATCAGTTACATTTATCATGCAACCTGTCTCTTATTACTGTTTCAGGGGGAAATATTAAGAGGTGCTTGTTTCCCACTTTCAGTTTGTTTTCTAGTATACCGTTGAAGTATTTCT
>NW_004797624.1:469335-470817 GCF_000002075.1 Aplysia californica | reverse complement strand
AAACACACAAATCTAAAGGTGTATCGGTAAATAAAAATGAACTATATGTCTGTCTGGATGTATGTCTGTCTGTCTATTGTAGGGGTGACTTTTTTACGGGAGGATGAGGGAGGTATTGATGGGAATTACAGCCGGTCAGTTCTATAAACCACAAGCCACCCCTGACTGTTACTGTTAGGTTATTTAAGAGGCGGGACCGAGCCAAGTGGGGAATTTGTGCTGAGGCTTCAAATCCCTGTCTGTGGTGAAGCAGTTTGGCTAATTTCATCCTTTTAAATTTTAACAATTAGTGCGGATATCACTTTATTATTGACCTCTTGATCTTAGCTTTAATACCTAAAACTTGGGCTCCTTTTTTTAGAAACTTCCACTCGAAAACGTCTTGGCCTCGTATGACTTCAGGCGGCGTATTTTATCCGCCTTCGCAAAGCTTGGTATATTTACTGTAGGTCTTGATTTCAGCCTTCAATTTTGCAAGCCCCTAACCCGCTAAATGGCTTTGTTTTAAGAACCGCTCGAACTATTATTGCTTTCTATAATGATAGTCTTGGGTGCAGACTTAAACCTTGCTGCTCTGCTCTGCTCTGGTTGGGTTTCTGTCACGTATAAGTGAGACTAATAAATATTATGATGGGCTCATCAAACGTCATGTCAGTCATTGAGTGTTTTATCGTTGTTTGGAACAATCTTCACCGTCTGCATTTATGCGTCAATACTGAATTAGTGAATAAGATTGAACTGTTACTTATTTTATTTCTTTCATTCACAGTGAGTGAAGATTTTCGTCTGGTCAGAAATGAGGTTTAATGTTTAGTGTACGTTGCACTTCGTGTGAACAGATAAAAATGCTTTTAAAAATATCAACAAACCGGTAAAAAAAAAGAAGAAAAATAGCAGTTTAAACAAATTACTTCAAATCTAATAAATCTCTGATTTCATCTTCTCAGACAAAATACAGTTCTATCTGCAAGAAAAATCATCGTAAGTTCTAATTTCAGGATATTTTCTCACCGAACGTTAGCGTTCGCAGAGACAAAATAAAAGTGGTGCAAACCCACTTCTAGACATTTCCGGTATTTATCTAAATATCGAGTTGGGTAGTAATTTTAACTGAGCAGACCGTAGCACGCACCCATTGTTTTACTTGTGGTTGTTGTATTTTCCTTCTTCGGGTTGCGAACAGTATTTTAGAACGTTTGCTTTAGAAATCGCCGTGGTGCTGAGCGTTTAGATTCATGGCGTCTCTCCTGATTGCTGTTGCGTCAACTTTTTTCCAGTTTCCGGTGAGGACAATTTGTCTCCCGTGAATTTAAAAAGGTGACGCGTCTCGGTTTTCACCAGGTCACAAGGATGGAAATAAATTAACACAGTTTTCGTTTATTCTTAGCCTCACTTTCTTTTTCATGGGGTAATCGCGTTTCATATTCTGGACTTTCCTAACTACCCGAAATGTCATTGGACAGAAAAAAGACCCCCCCCCCC
>NW_004797624.1:462759-467759 GCF_000002075.1 Aplysia californica | reverse complement strand
TATCTGTCTATCTATCTAATAATAATAATAATAATAATAATAATAATAGATTGCATTTATATAGCCATTATCCACTTATGCAATGCTCTATGCGTTTAACATGATACATACTATGGATTTACACATCAATTTTAAAGGCACATAGTGTTACATACGCGTGCCCACACATACTCACGCACGTACGCACCACACACACATACACACATACACACATACATACACACATACACACATACGTACATACGCACATATGCAGATACAAACTCACAACAATCCACAGCTTGGGTGGATTCTGTCTAATCGAAATATGATGAAAATAGAAATGCTTTTAGTTTCTTCTTTAAAATTTCTAAATTTTCTGCTTCTCTGATAGTTTTTGGAAGCCTATTCCAAACAAGTGGGGCAAAATATGAAAAAGAGCGTTCGCCATATGTTTTGCAATTTATTTTAGGTTTAACAAGGGTTGTTGTGTCACTTGATGATCTGAGCGTTCTAGGAGGTACATAGGATGTTAAAAACTGTTTTAGATAGTCAGGTGATAAATCATGTAAGCACCTGTAGCAAGTTAAACAGATTTTATATATGATACGCTCTTTCACCGGGAGCCAGTGTAGTTCTTTTAAAATAGGAGTCACATGATCATGCTTTAGTTTCTTAGTAATTATTTTGGCAGCAATATTTTGTACTCTTTGTAGTTGTTGTATCTGTTCATCAGGTATACCAGCCAGTAAGGAATTGCAATAATCAATCCTTGACAATATAAGTAATTTTATTAAAGTTTTGGTGACACCAACAGATAGATATTTTCTAATGCTCCCTATTTTCTTCAGTTGGAGATATAGATTTTTACAAAGGTTGGATAAATGGGATTTCATTGACCTATCTTGATCTAGCACTACACCTACATTTTTTATTTTAGTTTGGGCTGATATTTCGTGGCCTTTGATGTTTATTCTGATATTGTCGATTTCATTGCATGCGCTGCTACGAAGAAATAATATTTCGGTCTTATCCACATTTAATTTTAATTTGTTCTTAAGCATCCATTTTTTTATATCATTGATACATCTGGCGATTCTATCCATGAGATTGTGTACATTGTCAGTTGTAGTGAACCCACACAGCTGTGTATCGTCTGCATAAAGATGATAATTGAGGGCATATAAAGAAATTATTGATGACAGACTTTGCGTGTACATTGTAAAGATGATAGGACCAAGGACCGAACCCTGAGGAACTCCATACTTTAGAGGTAGCCTATCTGACACATTATTGCCAATTTTCACTGACATAAATCTAT
Organism: Aplysia californica; assembly: GCF_000002075.1. Lineage (NCBI taxonomy): Eukaryota > Metazoa > Mollusca > Gastropoda > Aplysiida > Aplysiidae > Aplysia > Aplysia californica. The sequence continues at coordinate 466,459 of NW_004797624.1, read as the reverse complement.
TTTCTAGATTTAAACCACATTACAACAGTACCTGATAGTAAAAACGACTTTTCCAATTTCTCTAGTAAAATTTCGGGGTCGATGGTATCGAACGCCGCTGACAAATCAAGTAGAACCAAAAACACAGACTTTTTTAGTATCGATTTCATTTAAAACATCTGATGATACCTTTAAAAGAACGGTTTCCGTACTGTGGTGCCTTTTATAAGCAGATTGAAACGGTTCTTCCATATAATTGGCCTTTAAATGTTGTTGAACTTGACACAAAACGATTTTCTCCAGGATTTTTGATAAAAAGTTAATATTGGAAACTGACTTAAAATTTCTCTTGTTGTTTTCATCAAGACTTTGTTTTTTAAGTAAAGGTTTTACAATGGCTTGTTTGAAAAGATCAGGTACGATTCCAGTGATGAGTGACATATTAATAAAACGAGTAACATATTGTGCGAGATCTTCTATGCACGTAACTAACAACGAAGTGGGTATTGGGTCTAAGTCGCATGTTTTAGCGGGGAACTCTTTGATATACTTAATAACATCTTTCTCTGATATCACTTTAAATTCACTAAAAGTTGATTTGTTCTTAATTGCAAGAGTTTCATCAACAACTATATTTGTATTTACATCTAACATATTAGAGTCTAAATCAGTTCTTATTCTTTCAATTTTATCATTGAAGAAGTGCAGCAAATTAATACAAAGTTCTTTATTAGTTCCAGGTGGAAACGGTGTACAATTCTCCCTTCCCAATAATTCATCAGATAATCGAAAAAGTTCCTTACAGGAGTTTACATTTTGAAATTTGTTAAGATATAATTGTTTCTTGTTGTTTTCAATGAGGGTGTTGACGTTGTTTCGTTCAGTTGCCAAAATCTGTTTGTGGACGTTGGGGCCCGTCTTTCTAAGCTGTTTCTCCGCTTTCCTTTGTTGTTTTTTGGCCTCTTTGATCTCGAGAGTAAACCACGGAGATGCTGGTCTTGGTGAGATCTTACGAGTGACTACGGGAGCATGTTTGTCCAGTGCATTGCGCAGAACTCAAGAGAATTGATATGCAATGGTGTCAGGTGTAGAGCGGAGAACGAAGTTTATATCCGATTTAAAAGATGAGACATCGAGTTGATCATGTCACTAGACTGAACACATTTTGATACGCTGGTTGGTTTACTGAGGTTCAAATCAGCTACAATTAATAGGAGGTCCGAGATACCTTTGTCTGTGACCTCTATGTTCTTGAAAAGAGGCGCATTATTCGGCATGATGATCAGATTAAGTGTATGTCCATGCTTTTGCGTTGGCAGAGAAATAAATGTTGAATAAGATCGTGCATTTCTAGAATAGACATAAACTTTCTTGTATTTGCACATGTTTGGTTGTGTATGTTCAGATTGCCACAAATCATAAATGGTTGACCTCTCTGCCTTAAACAACATACGAATTGACATCTATCTATCTATCTATCTATCTATCTATCTATCTATCTATCTATCTATCTATCTATTAGGACTTGGCTGAAATAAATAAATTTAAGAATTAAATAGATTTTAAAAAATATAGGACAACCATCCAGTGAACTATAGCTGCCAATCTAAGCGTTCAGCCTTCAAACAATCTAGATCTATCTTTTTTTTTTGCTGAACATGTTTTAACTCAATCAGAAACTCGGCTTATTCCCACCTTGCTCCAGGAGAGCTCAGTAAAAAAAGGCCATCTACCATCTGTTTCAAGATTTGCGTTTGTCCTTTGTAACACTTAATGCAGATCTCCTTGTCTGCTAGTCAAAGAACACCTGATTCAGGCTATGTGGGGGAGACCTGTTTAAACAAAGTATATTGTCTACGCACAGGATTCTCAAATTTCAACCTATGTATTTTTAAAACAAAATATTCGTCGAAAGGTAAACGGATGTACGTATCCATTTTAAAACATGTTATCTTTTACACAATAATATATTCTCAAATTTCAAGCTTTTGTAAATTAAGAAAAATGATTTTAGGTCTAATGTATTCATCCAGTTAAAACAATATCTCATATTGAAACCATCTAAAGAATTTTTTTAAAACTTAAAATCCTTTTTGCGCCTGTATTTAACAACATATAGATTTTAAAATTTAGAAGGACAACCCAGGGCAAATAATATGTGCTGAGAGAGAAACAAGGACACATCAGAAAGACCGAGAAACTCGATAAAATGAACCCCAAAGAAAAATCAAACGCACAATAATAAGTTCAAAGTTTTTTACAATCGGCGAACAACAAAACAAACCAACCCCCCCCCCCCCCCCCCCAAAAAAAAAAACCCTCAACAAAAAACAAGAACAACAACAAAATATCGGGTGAATAGACAAACAAACTGTGATTTGTACAAAGAATACCCCCCAAAAATGAATAAACAAATATGGAAAGTACAAAGAAAGAAACAAATACAGGGTGATAAGAGAACAACAACTGTACAACTTGTTTTCTGAATATCTCGCACAAAATATGTAATTAATTGTTGCAATTTGGGACAGATAGAAATCATTCAAAAGGAATTTGTTTGACATAAAATTCACAAAGAAGAAACATATTTTCGAAAACGGAAATGGATTTGATACAAACCACCCATTAATACACAAATTTAAATGATCTTGTAAGGAAAGTCGTGAAATGATTGGTTTGTTAATTCCTTTCCTTTTGTTTTTAAAATCTAATCTTTCCATCCCTGTAAGCGTTAAACAATATTTCTTTTTTCCGATGCGGTGGAATCAGGCGCTCGTCAATTTTTGAGCATGTGGAGTTATTGGTATCATCTAAAAGATTATTTATTTGCCTTGCTTCTAATGAAATAAATATATATTTATCTTGAACAGAATTCAAGATATCTGGTTTTGAAGAAAATGAGGTCGCCTGGTTTAAGTGGTGAAATTAGCGAGAAAATGACAGCCAAAGTTTGGTAACTCCGAATAGCTTAATAGTCTTTGAAAACTAAAAAAATGACATATTTTGAGCTTCTAATCAATGCTTTTCAGTAAAATTCACATGGAAATCTGTTTTTATATGGACATAAAAGAGGTTGAGCCAAAAAATTAAAATTCAATAACAAATTTCCTAACTAACGGAAATGCCTGTTTCTCAGATTTCGTTATTTTGACGAGCCTCTGAGTTCTCCACGATGCCTCACATATGCCACCAAAATTGACGATGTCACACCAAATGTTTTTTTGGGTTCTGTAATAGAATTGTTCCGTCTTTTAATTGATGGGGTTTTTTTTGGCCAAATACTGTTGTTTGATAGTCGTAAATACTATTTTGCTTATGTGTTATCTGATCACTTGCTGTTCTTGTTGCTAAAAGCAGAAAAAAAAAATAAAACCATGTGTTCTCAAAATATTCAGTAGCAGATACATTACGATTAAGGTATAATGACTGTGCTCCTCGCACTGATTTAAAACAAAACTACTTGGGCTTGATTTCCACTTTGGGTATACAATATAACTACATATACATAATTATATATGTATTTATATATATATGTGTGTATATATCTATATGTATATGCATATGTATAGTATAAACACACACACAAACACACATACACACACACACACCAACACACACACATGGACACACTTACACACACTTACACGATGCGGATAAAAAGGTCACCTAAGACAGGGGATCCTCTTGAACAAAATTTTTTTTTTTTTTTTTTTAAAAAAAC
>NW_004797624.1:461504-462659 GCF_000002075.1 Aplysia californica | reverse complement strand
ACACACACACACACCAACACACACACATGGACACACTTACACACATTTACACGATGCGGATAAAAAGGTCACCTAAGACTGGGGATCCTCTTGAACAATATTTTTGTTTTGTTATTTTAAAAAAAAACAACCACAAGGGTAAAGTGGGCGGTGGTCGGTTGTACAGGTGATTTTCTTGAATAGGTGATCACTAAAACTGGTTCGTCAATATACATTATAGTAATTACATAGACTGTTTCAATCAAAGTGCCAGTTGCGGTAACCTAGAAGTAATCGAATTAATATGAGCCGAAAACGAGCTCTGTTAGAAAACGGGTACGACGAAATTATTGAAGATGGCTGACGACCGGTTCTTCCCTTATTGTTCATTAGCCTATTTTCCTCATCCAAAATACAGTTTCTTATGTCATCGATTCTGGTGTTGATTCTGGCATTGGAGTCCCCAAACGATATTGTTTGATTTCCTAACATGTCTCCATTTTGGTATTTATTAATCTTGCCAATGGAAATATAATTAGGAAAGTAACTTACCAGTCATTCTGTGGCGTCGGTAGTCTCGTGGTTAACCTACAAGACCCGTAATCGTGAGATTGCAGGTTGCGGGGTTTGAGTCTCAGCTCCGTCAGACGATGTGTTCTTGGGAAAGAGACTTTACAAGGATTTCCCATTTGGCTCAGTCCTTTCGAAGATGGACTTCAAACTTGTAGGTGTCAAACCTGTACCAATCCGCCATTTTCACAAGTCATTGCAGATCTTGCATTGACCTGAATTCTGCTTGAACTAGGAGCGAGTTTTGTTTTAACAGCGTTTTGGACCTTTGTAGAAGGGAGAGTTAGTTCAGATAGGTGAGAAGTGGCTCAAATTCCGGGTGTGGGGGGTGTGGGATGAAAAAAAAGCGAAGAAAATTTGATTTTTTGGGGGTAAACCAGCCGAGCACCGCCAAAAGACCTTGGAGGTCTCTACTTGTGCGACAACATAAGAGTTAATTCTGTTGGCTCACTGCTCTCACGGAGCGCATTCACATGATAACGAAAACGTTGTAATAATGTCAAGTAGTCTGCCTTTGCCATGTGAAATTGTAAGAAAATCTTTTCAACTGAAAAAAAGATGTGTGGGAGAAAGAGAGAGTGAGAGAGAGAGAGAGAGAGAGAGAGA
>NW_004797624.1:455921-457990 GCF_000002075.1 Aplysia californica | reverse complement strand
TTATTAATATTATTGTAAACAATAAAAGGAAAAGTCTCGACTTTTTTTTGTTGAGTCAATAGGACAGTAAAAAGGGGAAAAAGGAAGACATGTGCATCCATAGAGAAACAAGAGAAAGTAGTGGTTCAAACTTTTTAAAAATCTAGGCCTAGATCTAGTATTATGCGTTTACAGAACAGTAAATGAAAAATATTGAATTTTGGCAAATGTGCTGTGTTTGTAGCATAATACAAGAAAATGTATGACTTTTGACAAACGTCTACGAAATAATAATGCCTTAAAATTAACTTTTACAAGTGTTTTACAGCGCTCGCAACTGCATAAGTTCATATGAGTGTGCGAATAAGAATTGGAAAAGCATGGCTTTAGGTGATCATATGAGTCTGTGGCACTGTCTGAAATAAATGATTAACTGAGAACATGTGCTTACTCGGAACAACAGAAAGTCGAAGTCTGGCTTTGAGTGTACGTGTGTGTCCCTGGGGAGTCTAATCCAGACACTGATTAGACGGCCGCCAAAGAACAGTCACATCTGTACTGACTTTGCTAGTTATAAATCTTACTCACGACCAATTAGTTATACTATTCTGTTTCACGAGAGTAAAAAGTGGAACAATTTATTTTAATGACGTATTCCATAGGGCGTTGCAACATCATCGGGATTTTAATTAACCGAAATGTAATATTACGTAACTCTCCTCTTCAGTATCGTGTGTTCTTTTAGCTTGCCTTTTTTTATTGTATTGTCGCGTACCATTTTCTGCACAAAATATTTTTGGTAATTAGAGTTAGACTGACAATTTTATGCCTCTTTTACCTCAGGAGTTTCTCAACACTTGGAGTTACTTTTCTTTAGGCATAAACAAGTACTATTTCAGCTTCTTGACTTTTCTCCGCTATGTTCATCTCTGGTGAAATAACTTATATCATTTGAAACTATGCAGCAGGCCCAAACTTAAACTCCAATTAGGCGCCCGTCGCCAAAAATGAAGGTATAACGCTTTGCTACCCTAGAATCACCAAGTTCTTTCTGCCCAGTACTCAGTTTTGAGAAATTTGGAGTAAAAAAAACCCCTGAGTTTCACAAATGTCAAGCTTTTTCGAAAGCAACTCTTTGAATATCTTGATACCGACTCCGAATAATGTTGCGATTTTGAAAGAGCAGGTAAAATATTTGGTTTCTGACCTAACAGTCTTATGTTTTAGTAAGCTTCCTCCCCTCTGTGCTCCCTCCTCCCGTACTCTTAAATCTTTCAACGTTGCACTGCTGCTACTTCTAGTTCCTTAGAACTGCTGTCTTTCAACCACACCTCTGGTCTAAGGGTTAATAAAATCTAACACCTAACCTTCTTGGATATGGGTAAGGGTAAAAATCAACATAGGTCCCGTGTGCAAGTTGCGCAAGTTAGAGATCATAATTGATGATTTTAAAAGAAATAAGAGTGGGTTTCGACCGATACCCGAGCTAAATACAAAATGTATTCTTACCAAAAACTGAACATAATTTCTCAGTATAAACAAAACAAAACACCAAGTACCTCCGAAATTGAATGTAGTTACCTGCAGGCAAGGAGATCCCACGAAGTAGGAAACATGACTACATAGTAATACGTAAGTAGCAGAGTTATTAACTGCATGCTACCTGCAGTGGCCGAGAACTAGCAGTCGAAAACCCCTGAGACCTCGCTGGAGAGCGCAAGGAAGAAGACGAGGGACAAGAACATTCAGGTGAGTCAAAAGATTGAGTTATAGCCGCTCAAAATGAAAAAGGAGCAACTGTAAACTGTCGACCTTTTCATATTTCCAATCGTCCAATGATAACATTTCTACTCTTTAAGTACCTCACACCCATATATCACTGTGCTTCAGTAAACCGTACAGCCGTGTACTGATAAATCTTGCAACAAAACGTGTAAATAGACAGAGACCATAGTGTATGTAATCAAGACAACATACGTTTCCCCTTCTCTTAATTCCTTCCGTTCTGCAAACACACGTTATTGATATAATAATGATGATAATGATAATGATGGGCCAATAACAATAATAATAATAATAATAATAATAAT
>NW_004797624.1:447865-454985 GCF_000002075.1 Aplysia californica | reverse complement strand
CAAAACCGACCCCCCCCCAAAAAAAAAAGAACCACAAAAAAACAACAAGAACAAAACAACAACAACCCAACCACCTCAAAAACAAGAGGACCCACTTAAAGGTGAATAACCTGATCATACTTGTCCCATCTTTGACAAAACTTAACACAATAAATTTGAAGAAAGGGGGTCTGAATTTGATCACTGTGCATGAGAAGAAAACTAATCACCGTGTTCGAGATAAGTAGAGTTTTTGAAATTTCTACCAAAACTAAGTCTCGTAGAACACGAAATTTTGCAACTTAGTAAAAATCAACCGTAATAATGTGTATTATTATGTGAGATAAACATACACATCATTTATTAAAGATGTGTGAGTGGGTGGTAGGCGGGTGCTCTGGTGTGGTTTGCTTCTTCTTTCCTAAAAAAAACATATCGTCCTTATCTCCCCTCCTTCTTTTTTATGTTTGTCACTCTCGTGTACTTGTAACATCTCTAAACTTCTGGCGCTCATATGACCTTAACCTTATGCAGTTGCGAGCGCCGTAAAACCTCTACTAAAACTAAAAGATGTGTGCAGATATAACCGAATCATTGTTCTCTTTAAACGTCTTCTCTTTTATTCTATTTGCATGCTACTGTTTCCCGATGCTTAGATCTACCATTCAGAATATTTTGGAGACGGACTGTTTTGACTCTGCCTGTCAGGGCCAATCCAAACTGAATGGCGGGATACAATCTCCCACTTCCCAGCCAGAGATATTTGATAAAAGCTTTCCCAAAAGGGAATCGAACTCACGGGGGTTCCGGAACTCGCCCCCTTCTCCAAAAATAGGTCACTAGCGGAGAAACTGGTCACAAACTCGTTCAAGTCGTCATCGATAAAAAGAAACAAACGTCACGCCTGTGTGTACTACACATTCTTTATTAATTGAAATGAAAAAAAAAAAGAAATGCCTTACTCCCATAATCATGCAACTCCACACAATATACCTGTAATGACACACATACCGGTACACCAAACATAATCTATATTAAGCATAAAAATAATTAGCACAAAGCGGAAGCTGACCTCATACATAAATTATGCATGAAGGTCAGGAATGGTTATGATTCCGTACACACTGGCGTGACTAAACATTAAAAGAAACAAACGTCACGCCTGTGTGTACTACACATTGTTTTATTTATTGAAATGAAAAAACAAGAAATACCTGATAGAGAGATTAAATAAAGAGGGCACCCAGCTCAGCCGAATTGAATGCAGGCCTATCCATCTGGTACAGAACTGAGGAGGCTGCACGCAGTACATGTACATATAATAGGCCTAAGGTCTCCAGTTCAAGTTCAAACCCAATGAACTCCACGAGAGAAATACTTGATTAAAATACATATATTAGTACCAGCGTTAATTTGGAAGAAACGAAAGTTAGATTAGATCTAAATAGGGATAACAGTTCAAAGAAAAAATACATAAAATTAAGCAGCGCTGTGAGCAGTATTTATGTAAAAATAGACCTGACTGAAAGTTGGCCTAGGTATGTAGGCCACGTTATGGTTTGACCAATCACATGAACCCTTGCTATTATTAGCCCCACGTGTGTTGAAGACACGTGTGTATCCAAGTTGAACCTACTCAGTCAACACTACGTTGGAATTCAACAATCTCTCACTCACATTTGTCTTAGACACAGGATAAACGTAGTGATTGAAGAAAACCGAATCTGTTTTCCAACGCCCTCCTTGTCGTGTGACATTTGGGTTACAACGATCAGGGGAAAGCCCCGCCTCCTTCACAGAATCCATCAGTAACCGAGACACCGATTGGGCGTTGAGAGGGGTGTAGGGGCGAGTAAGTGTGACGAAAACCGCGTCATCAGCTTCGAGCGATTGACTCTTCGTCCTCTCAAGATAAGTTTTTAGACATGAAACTGGGTCAGTGTAGGCATTTTTTGTGCGTTCTATTCTCACCTCAAAACCCTTCCTGTCGTTATCTGTCTTCGTTCCGAAGAAAGTAAAAGTAGCTGAGCTGTCCCCATGAAAAACTATTTGCGTTCTTCTGAATCCCACAGACGGTGCTAGATCAGAGGGCCGAGCCATGCATGCGATTGCAAGTACAGTCACCGCCTTTTGACGTAACCGAGCTAATGATAAAGATTCATGTTGTCCCCATTTAACAAACAAATCAGCGAAAGGCTTGATCGGCATTATATTGGTTCTGCCTGCTGGACATTTAGTCTGGGTTTTAACCAAAGCCTTTACAAGGTTCCTGATCTCAGGCGTTATAGGGTCTGGCTTGCCAGGCAAATTAAAATACATGTAATTTCCTAAAGCTGCCAAAGTCGTTCGAAGCACTGACTCTGGTCTTTCTGATGTACCACTTTTATACAATAGGAATGCTGCAACAGCTGCTGAGGACAAAGCCTCGGGAGCGGGAAAGACGTGATAATTGTCTAAACAAAACGTCTTGAATTGAGACAAATATCTGTTATACTGTTCTATTGTCGATTTGGCCAAAAACCCTTTGTACGCACTAATACATTCATATGGCCAGTTCATGTCTGATAACACCTTCGCCCACTCACTCTCCAGGCAAATAGCCTCCATTTTGGGTTTTTTAGTGGTTCGGGCGTTACGTTTCGTACAGGTATACATATAACATTTGTCTTTGGTAACCTGAGGGGTGGATGCATTGCCATTTGCGCCAACAGATGAAACCATACATGTATTTTGGAGGGCCAAAAGGGGGCTATTATCGTAGCCTCTGCTTGGGTTAGCCGTATGTGTTCTAAAACATTTTGTAGAAGCCTGAAAGGCGGATTCACAAAATTGTTCTCCGTCTGCCAGTTTGGCTGATGGAGCGCATCCACTCCCTCTGAGCATGGGTCTAGAAATAGGCTGTTGTACCTGGGTAACTGGTGGGTCAGCACAGAGGCAAATCTGTCCACTGAGTGTGGACCATACAAAGTATCTAAATACCGAAATAGCCCTGGGTGTAAATACCATTCGTACTGTGCTGATGTGTGATTTTCAAACGACCTGAATAAGCGTGCCGTTTCCTTCGAGAATGTATTTTTGACTACTAACGCAGAATACTCCTTTTGTACGAACTGTTGTTGAGCAAAGAAGATGGTAAACAACACTCCCATGTCTGCCTCCGACAATGAATAATGGTCACCATCCTGTTGTGCGCACAACACTGAAAGGTGTCGAAACCCAGTCTCAGAAAAACGTGCTGTTTTGGATATAACTTTCAGAGTAGACTTTGACTCTTGTTTATAATAATAATAGATAACAGCAGGCTCTATGCGCTTTACACTATATTATTACCCCAGCAGACCATAGAGCACTCCGAAACATTCTCAGCTTCCCGGGAAGCATACAGTGCGAGCAGCCGATTAAGCGCTCAAACACTAACAAACTGACAAGATCTTTCGCTGTCTATAGCCGGGTACCCATTCCCACCTGGGTGAAGTGAGGAAAATAAGTGTAAAGTGCCTTTCCCAAGGACACAACGTCGGGCCCCTGACGGGATTCGAACCCACGACCTTACGGTTGCGAGTCCGAGAGCCTAACCGTTGAGTCTGAGATGGGAGGGTAGAGATATCTTAGATAATCGTTCTTTGATATTCTCGAACTCCCGTTGTAAATCTAATTCAGAGCGGGGGGAGACACTGGCCTCATGCGGGTCAGTGGGGCCGCTCGGATTGTTCTGGCTATCACTGGCAGTAGATCTAGATCCAGTAACGGTAGATATACTAGGCCCAGGGCCTGCTATGTTATCGTTCTCACCTTGTTCATTCACTATCGGTCGTGCTTCCAAGGCACTAAGACGTTCCTGAATGGAAGTTAGTGCACTGAGAATTTCTTTTGAGTCCATAAGATAATTTAAAACAGTTGAAAAGTTTGAGAAAATGGAGAATTCACTAAGCTCACAAGCCAAACACGTCCGCTCGTGGAGTAGCACAAAGCGGAAGCTGACCTCATACATAAATTATGTATGAAGGTCAGGAATGGTTATGATTCCGTACACACTGGCGTGACTAAACATTATGGCTAAATGTGACATGTTGGGCGTTGTAATTGAATGTTAGCTCTAGTGCGTGGGAGCTTCAAGGTGCATACACACTATAGTAGTGTAAAAGGAGAATTTGAGAACGTGGGAATTATCACTGAACAATTTGTGTCTTAAGAGAGTAAGCTTTTTGTTTTTTAACTGTTCCGTTAAAAAGACTGCTCTCATTAATTTTTATACCATCTTAATCATTAATATCAAACATGAAATAGCATATTATCCTGCTAGATGTTTGATTCCCCTTTCACAAGAGTAAGCAGGGGTGACTAATATAGTTTTTTCAGATCAAATGTACACATAAGAAATACAAATGCCACATAGCAAGTTCAAATGCCACTTCGAAAGTTTCACGCCCCATAAAAAGTTCAAATGTACAATAGCAAATTTCAGTGCACAATTGTGCGTAACAAATTCAAATGTACAAATAGCAAATCCAAATGTAACACAATAGCTAGTTCAAATGCTACATAGCAAAAGCAAATATCCTCCCCTAAGATTATTCAGCGTGAAAAGCATTTTAATGTGCTCAAACTGAGTTGCCGACATCCATAAGCAGTTTAAAATTAAGGTGAATTGATCATCATTTAAAAAAATCTCTAGGATGCTCCCGCGGAAAGAAATTCAGATAGGACTGAAGCAACTAAACATCAATATGCAGCATGGCTGATGCAGAATATTTATCGGTTTGAATTTGCCTTTATTGAGGAAGCTGGTAGCAAGCCGTTGACGAATAGAAACCAGTGAAGAGCACGGAGTGGTCAATGTTTGTTCGAGTTATGCAGGGTCGAAGGGGACCGAACAGCACGATGCCATTGGGGCCTAATTTGCTGTCAGTGACGAGGGTGGCCTAGTCTTTCACGACTTTTAAGTAGAGGGAATGGCAGCTTTCATTTCAACCCATCCCTCTAAGAAACTGGTCCAACAATCACCACAACGAAGTATGCTTTGTATGTAACAATGCTCGTGCACAAAGGCAGGCTTTAAATGGCAACTCATCAATAGATTGGGGATGAAATATCTACCCCCATACACACCTTTTCTTAACATCTACGAGACCGCTTGCGAATTTGGAAATACGATTTGAAACCGTGTCTAGGTGAAGCAAAAGACCAATTTCTCACTCAGCTGACTCATCAACAAAGGATGGTCACACTTGCCCTGATGATGGAACAAAAAACCGAAGCTGTGACTATAGTGAAAATAGCAGCAGCCTTCAGATCAATGCAAGCCTATAAGCCATAGCGTTTTGTAGTGCAACAATAAGTAAATAAAAGTAAACTTGGCTTTAGACTTCACTCAGTTAGTTCTATAACATACCAGAAGTTTGTTGATTTGTATCATAACCATTCGTTTCTGTTAATCATGTGAGTTTATTTTCGGTTGTTAACACAATTTAACTATTATTTTCGTTTTACATGATTTCTTCCTTGTGACATTACACGGTTTACGTCTTACTTTTTCGTGGCCACCCCCCCCCCCCCCCCAAACCCTTTTACTTCTTACCTTGATATACTTTTTATACTTTTAGCCTCCTTTTTAGTTTTAGTAAGAGTTTTACGGCATTTGCAACACAATAAGGTCATAAGTGCCGAAGATTAGAGGTGTTACAAGAGAGTAACAGACGCAAAAAAGAAGGAGGAGAGATCAGGATGATAGGTGTTAGATAGGAAAGAAAGAGCAAACCACACTAGAGCACCCGCCAACCGCCCACTTAGCCTCCTTTTACTCTAGTTCAAGCATATTTACATTTGAACTTGCTATGTGGCATTTGAATTTGCTATGTGTTACATTTGAGATTTGTATGTTTAATTAAATTTGAACTTGCTGTTGATGTATTAGGACTTTTTATGACGTCATTTGTATATTTGGATTTGCTAGGTGTAATTTGGTCTTTCTATGCGGTCTTTGAATTTGTTATGTGTATATTTGAACTGAAAAAACTTATATAATATTATTCGTGCTTTAAATAAAGAACAAATAACATACTGTTGGGTAATGGGAATGACAAAACCGTCGAAACATACACGAAATACCCAGAGATGTGAACGATCATTAACAAATTTGATACCCCGCGACTGTGGCAAAGATAGTACATAACAAGATGGGCCACTCAGCCAAAAAAGTGTCCACAGGACCTTCGCTCTTTGCTTCAGATGGCGCTACAGTCTGTTTTGAAGCTCTCTTTCGTTTTTCTAGAAGAAGAATAGGAATAGCACCTCCTTGCATGCCCAGATCGACTGCTGTTCACCAGCAGTTCGTGTTCATTCAGTGCGGAGTTTTAGGTTTTTAAAATTTTAATGACCTCTTGCCTATCATTCTAAAGTCAAATTAAACGAAGAAAACAATCACTTTTCCCCCCGAAGAGTTTTTTTTTGTCAGCGTAACCATTTTAAAAAAGCGTTCTTCCGAAATTTATTAAAAATCTTGCTAGTTTCACTTTGGTTTTTTAAAACTCAAGTAGTTCGCAAAGGGTGCACAATTGAGAAGAGGGCGCCACCGAATTTTGAGGACACTTTTTAATTGGCTCAAAGAGAGAAGTGGCCCCTCTTGTTATGTAGACTCTTTGCTGTAGTGACTAAATTATGTATACGATTACAAAAAGAGGGGCATTCGGAATCAAAAGTATTAGTTTGAGTTGGTAGAACTGTGACGTCACTGGGGGCAAACTCCAATGCTTCCGATTCCATGTTTTCGACGTGCCATGTTAGAACCTACAGTGACTGCTCAATTTACTACAAGCAACGATTAAAATCAGGTTCATTGACCCTGTACGCGTTGTAATAACAACACATGTGGGGTTGCAATAGATGTGAGGGTATAAAGCTCAACAGGCAATGACCGGGGTAAAACAAACAAACAACTGTGGTTGTATTGCTGGACAGAGGCAAAGACGAACGAGGAATGATTCTTTAAAATGGTTGCTTTTGAAGGACAAGCGGGTTAAGCCAGATTTCGTGGGTTTCCAGAAATCTTGACCTACACCAAAAGTGGGCATCGCCCTACCTATAGGAAAAGTTTGGTTTTATTAGTGTGTATATTTGTTTGGATATAGACACAACTCTCCTT
>NW_004797624.1:435314-446849 GCF_000002075.1 Aplysia californica | reverse complement strand
ATTATTATTATCATTATTATTATTATTATTATCATTATTATTATTATTATGGTTGCATCCCTTTCTCCCTTTGCACAGCTTCACGTAAACGCACACTCCGCGTAAACGTATGCAGTGGGGCTCATATGTGAGGCAGCGTGGTGGAATCAGGCTCTCGTCAATTTTTAAACATGAAGAGTTATTGGTGTCATCTTAAAGCTTGTTCTCTTGTCTTAATTTCAATGAAAAAAATATGTATTTATCTTGAATGCAAGTCGAGATGTTTGCCAATGAAGGAGGTGGGGGTCACCTGTTTTCAGAGGTAAAATTAGTGAGAAAATGGCCACCAAAGATTAGTTATTTCCTTAGCTTAAGATTCCTTGGTAACTGAAAATTTACATTTTTTGTGCTTCTAATAAACGTTTTTAAGAAATCCACACAGAAATGAGTTCTTTAATGGGCATGAAAGGTGTTGAACAAAAAAAAAATTTGAAAAAAATTCAACAACCTGCGGAAAAATGCAAGTGTCTTCACTTTGATTATTTTGACGAGATCCTGATCCCACCACGCTACCTCACATATGACCTTAAGCAGTTTCGAGTACAATAAAACCCTCGACTATTTTTTTTTAAAACGGAAGCATAGGAGCCCTCCCGAGCACCTTGCGTTTAGGCGGAGACTACTGTAAAATACTGGTAAAAACTTGCGTGAAAAGTAAGCCCTGGTGAGTTTGGGATTGCCTGAGTCGGGTCCGACGTATCTGTCTTAGCATCGATAATGGCTGTGCTGTTTCCTGCAAGGTGACACATGAGATTTTTACAGTCTGTTATACAATGTACGATAAGTCGAGATAAAATGCATGTGGAAGAAGAAGAAGAAGAAGAAGAAGAAGAAGAAGAAGAAGAAGAAGAAGAAGAAATGCGGTCGGAAAAACCACACGGTCTCCTCCATCCCTCACTACCATCTATTCCCACCCCAATTCTTCAACAGAACAGGGTACAAGTTGTTTTTCAACAACCTAAATATCTACCTTCTTTTCATGAGAGTTCTTTTTCATCGACTTAAATGTCTAATTTGTTTAAAAGCTGCAAGGTACTAGCCTATATGACTGAAAGAATCCTTACCTTAATTCATTTACAAGAACTCAGCTTCAATTGTCAAAAACATAAAAGTAAAATAAAAGCTAACTTTGGTGGCTTTCGGATCAAATTGGTATACTGACAAAAACAACAACAAGGAAGTGGAGTACAAGAAAACCTACAGCCAGTGGTCTACGAGGGGGAAGTATGTGGATCCCCTATGGAACAATCCTCTGTCTTTGAGAAGCAGAGCCAGAAGACAGAACTGAGTCCATTTGGAGTTGAACGAACAAAAAGGGGTTTAATACCGGCATGCCTTAGTCCACCTAGGTTAGCTCGAATAAATAAATAACGTCAGCGTCATTCCACAATCGCCCAAATCAATTTGTGGATGTTTCGAGAAAACGCTTTTATTCGAATAATATAAAGACATCGAGGGGCATCTTATAATATTTTAAAACTGTTTCGTTTCCTCATTTTCTGATCAACGATGAATGCCTACGTCATATTTATCATAATTTATAACATCGGCGCTCTCATCTTTAATGTTCTCAAAACTTTGAAATATTATGACTTAGGAGTGCAGATGATATAACTTGTAAAAGTTTTTGTGACCTACAAAAAAACGTTTTCAACCACATTAAGAAATATTTGATAGTCGATATCTGCGAGTAGAGCATTTAGGGCGTTAGTAACAAACGGAAAAACCTTTACGTCCCACGCAAAAATATTTAATAATCGATATAATATAGAAGAAGAAGAAGAAGAAGAAGAAGAAGAAGAAGAAGAAGAAGAAGAAGAAGGAGAAGAAGGAGAAGAAGGAGAAGAAGAAGAAGAAGAAGAAGAAGAAGTAGAACAACAACAACAACAACAACAACAACAACAACAACAACAACAACAACAACATCAGTCGCAGCAAAAACAACAACACGAACAATAAGAACTACAACAACAGCAAGAACAACAACATTACCAATAACAAGAACAAAAACAACAAGAGAAACAGCAACAACAACCGCATTTGATAGCAGTAAAACTGTTCCAATTCAAAGAGATAAAACAAATAATAATCGTTGTACGTGTTCTAAGCTCCCATCAACACTATTTCTATCATTAGGAAGCGGGCAGCTGCTACCCTGGCTGCCAATATCAATCAGGCTCAGGTTTAAGCAGCATTTAAAAATAAAAAGGTAATACATAAAAACAAAAAACCTCCACTCCCATCACATGAATCTAGTTCATGTTTTCAATGCATAACGACAAAACTGCGATCTTCCATACAATAGGCACAGTAAAAAGAAATAAAAAATTAAAGGTTAAAAAATATCTGTAGCGTGACAGTAAAAGCTATAATGTAAAATGAACCACGATACAAATAACAAGGAAGATCACGACTCCATCAGATAGGACGAAAGTTATTACTATATGACGACAACATTGCCAATAACAACGTTTACTCCAAATACGGCAAGCGGGCTGAATTGTAGTGTTAACAGCATGATTGTTTGCAACACACGAAAACAGCAACAACAAAAGAAGGGACACATACACCCACACAACCTGAGCTCAGCAGACAATGTAGTAATGGGTCCAATGATCAATAAATGGGCTAGGGGAGAAAAATAAGACTAAAATAATCATAAATATAACAATCCCATAAATAACCAGTTTTACAAAACAAAAACGTCAATGAAAAGGCTTGAAATCTTATATCAGGTATTTTGTTATTGCTTGTGTGCGGTCCTAATCATTATGATATTATTTTTAATAAAGCAAAAACGTGAGCTTGGGAGAAGCCAGAATCAGATTATTCAGCACTATAAGATTGAAACTTACAAAGAAACAAAAACAAGAATACATACTGTCACAGCTCACTACGCACCAGTAAGACGGCAAACTATAGAAAAATTGTCTAAACATTAACAACGACAACAGGGGAAGACAATATGTGTTGATTAAGGCAGTACCAAAATAAACACGAACAACAACAACAACAACAACACCATCAATTTTATTAGACCACTAGCAAAACCATATAAGGCAAAAAGAATGACAACTATCACCACAACAAAGGTATGATAATAGCAACCACAACAACAACATAGACAACAACAGCAACAACAATTTTCATTAAACCATAAGCAGCACCATAATAATATAATATAATATAGCAATACTAACAACTACCACCGCAACAAAGACAACAATAACACTCAATAATAACAATAACCTCAAGAAAAACACAAACATACCTCGAATGATTAGAACCATTTCATCAATGTCAGTGATAATTTAGTGTCTGAGTGATTAGGCCCTTAGTCGTCACATTCAGAAGACAAAAGTTGGATTTTCGTGTTGGCAAGCTTTTAATTTTGTTTAAAATCCAGTTTATGTGTTGGTGTGTAATAAAAAATATTATAGATATCTACTGTTATATATTTATTAGTTTCTAAAAACATTTCAGTGGTTCTTTAGTTCAGTCGGATTACTTTAACAGGATGGCGGATTCTTAGAGTGCCGTGATCAAGGCCTAAATAGGACAGACTCAAATAACACGTGGAAAAAATGTAGGGTTAACAGGAGACAACTTCCAAGAGACAACTTCCAAGCAACCGCTTTGTGATTCTTTACAAAATAATGAACTAATTATTTTAAATAATTCATTCTACATTATATGTATAATTGCCCAAAAAGTTGCAACATGGCCATGAAAGCAGCTTATCCAAAGACTTAGCTGACTCTTTAGATGTATAAATCTGAAAATGACCCTTGACATGGGCGTATAATGTAAGAAAAAATAGGTCAGACGATTTCGACCCATTTCAATTTTGAAATACAGATCTATTTCTTTTTTCAATTACAATTTTGACGTTTTATCGTACGGAAATAAAACGGTTCTATCTACATTTTAGGTACTTTTGAGTTTTAGGACGGGAAAGTTCTTCTTCTTCGTCTTCTTCTTCTTCTTCTTCTTCTTCTTCTTCTTCTTCTTCTTCTTCTTCTTCATCCAAATAGCATCATCATCATCATCATCATCATCATCATCCTCATCATCATCATCATCATCATCATCATCATCATCCTCATCATCATCATCATCATCATCATCATCATCATCATCATCATCATTATTGTAAGCATCAGGAAATAAAAAAAGGGTTGAGACTTTGTACATTTTTCAAATTTAATACAGGTTCAACATTTCGCCCATGTAAAGGGCTTCGTCAGGAACACGATACAAAAAATAAAGTAGGCTAAGCTATAAGGAGTACAAGCTACAGCAACGAAAGTGCGCGCATCCACGCCATAACGCCAAAAGGTGCAATAAAAACAAATCGGAAAGACAAGAGAAAATTGAAGGCTATGGCAAGAAGTGGTATGGATATAAAATCGCATGTGCGTCAAACCATATAATAATTATAAAAATAAATATTAATATAAAGGTAATTAATAGTACTAGCAGCAGCAGCAGCAGCAGCAGCAGCAGCAGTAGTAGTAGTAGTAGTAGTAGTAGTAGTAGTAGTAGTAGTAGTAGTAGTAGTAGTAGTAGTAGTAGTAGTAGTAGTAGTAGTAGTAGTGGCAGTAGCAGTAGTAGTAGTAGTAGTAGTAGTAGTAGTAGTCGTCGTCGTCGTCGTCGTCGTCGTCGTCGTCGTCGTCGTCGTCGTCGTCGTCGTTGTCGTCGTAGTAGTAGTAGTAGTAGAAGCAGTGGCAGTAGCAGCAGTAGTAGTAGTAGTAGTAGTAGTAGTAGTAGTAGTAGTAGTAGTAGTAGTAGTAGTAATAGTAGTAGTAGTAGTAGTAGTAGTAGTAGTAATAGTAGTAGTAGTAGTAGTAGTAGTAGTAGTAGTAGTAGTAGTAGTAGTAGTAGTAGTAGTAGTAGTAGTAGTGACATATTATATCCACATCAGGAAATGAATGTTTAAAATTGTAAATTCCACACAGATAGGAAACTTATTGCCGCTCGAAACGAGCTCAAAGGTAAGGTAGAAAAGTATAAGTTAACTCATCCGTATTTCTTCCACTCCACTGTAAAGACCAATCTTCACCGCACCTGTCCACACTGGACATTGATGGACAAACAAATCCGAAACTAGTTGTTTGGTAACAGTCTTTAAAATTGTGTGATTAGTGCCCTACGGGGTAAATGTTAGGTCCCTGAAATGTGGCTTGTCGATGTAAACACCACTGAGACTTTGGTGAGAACCGAAGTTCCAAATACACTTTGACTCAATTTGATTTAGTTTTTCTTTTGTAGGATTACGAACTATTTGAATGCTCTGAAGCTGCAGATCGGAGGCTCCATTGTGACCAGGACTGTTGAAATGTTGGCTGACTGGTGTGCAAGAGTTATTCTGTACTGAATACCTCTATGGTCATTGAACCTACCTCTGAGTGTGGTGGTAGATTGACCTACATAATTGGGCTGGACAGACTTTACATGATACGAGGTCAATAACGTGTTTGGTTTCACAGGTGATGCTGTGAGAAAGATTTCTTTTAAAGAGGTGACCTTCTTCAAAATTGCTCACTTTCATATAAGCACATGTTTTGCATCTAGGTTTTGGACAAGGATAATTTTGAGGTGAGGTACATGGGGTTGTTGGAGGTGAGGATGTAGTTGTTACTAGTCTAGTGCGAATGAGGAGGTTGCCAAGATTATGTGGCTGTCGTAGTGTGACCAGAGGGGGGGTCGGGGAAACAGGCTTTCATTTTGTCTGATTTTTTCAAAATGTTTTTATGTTGGCCGTGGACTTTACGTACATTTGGTAGTTTTGGGTGAGGAGTTGTGTCGAAAAAAATGTATTTTCTGTTTGGGCTTAAGGGGTTTGTACGTCAGAAGGTTGGTGCGGTTCAATTTGCTGACTTTCTCGATTATGGGAGTAATACAAGTTTTACGGTAGCTTATCCACTGTTAAGAAATGTGGCTGTGAATTCCCCTATCCGTTGTTAAAAAGCATTTTCACAGGAGCAAATGCGGCGGAGCCTAATAGCACCGCTATAGACCACAGAACGGAAAATAAGTTAGGGATGGTTTGAAGAAGGTGGGAGATAACTTTACTGTTGGAGTCGGTAGCTTTTTTGTACAGGTCAGTTTCAATTTGGTTATTTATAATGAGGAGGGACAAGTCCAAGAAAGAAGCGGATTTTCCAGTGGTGGAAAAAGTAAATTTAATGCTGTGATGTGTCTTGTTTAGATCAGTGAGCTATTTTGGGGTTGTTTCAGAACAACCATTGTGCAGGGCGATAATGTCGTCCAAGTAACGCTTAAGTAGAAATGATTGGTTGGGAAGGTTGGAGACATATTTTGCGCCTAAATTCAGCCATAAAAATGTTGGAATAAGAAGGGCCACCGGGGTACCCATCGCCGTGGTGGTCAGTTGGAGAAAATCTTGATTGTTACATGAAAAATTGTTGAGGGTGAGAACTAGTTTCAACAGTTTGCAAATTTCTAAAGTTTGACATATGTTGTAGGGTGCAAGGCTTCTGAGGGCTGTGCAGCAGGCCTCAATGACTTCTTGATCATCATCATCATTATTATTATTATTATTATCATTATTATCCTTATCTTTTTATGATTATCAATATCATTGTTAGTATCATTACTATTGTATGATAATGAAACGTTTGTGCTGATAACAATGGTAATTATTATTATCATTATTTAAATTGATGAAACACGTAATCGTGAGCTCTGAGAGGTTTCGTCGAAGTTACGAAAGCCAGCATGGGAATGAAGCAATGTAACTACTAACAATCAACTAGTAATTAATAATTGATCGAGGAAGCGGTAATTACAGCGATGACTCAAATTTAATGTAAATAGATTTAAGAGATGATTTGAATTACTGATTCTTAAGTCACGACTAGAGACTTTAGAGATAATGGTACAGATGTGGCATTTGCACCGAGACAAAGTTGAACGTCTTCAGTACTATTGTCCTCCTGGCCTCGTTCTACGTTGTTCAGGCCTGGACTGTGACCAAAGCTATGCCAAGTAGCTTAATAGTTATTCCCACATGAAATACTTCAGTTGATTTTTTAGCATTAAACGACAGGATAATGTAAGGACATCGAAGTTCTCAGAACGAAATGACAAATGTTGAGTCTGTCTTCTAAGATTGAATTAATTATTATAATTATTATTATCATAATCTTCATTATCATATTTATCATATTATAAAAGTACGCCGGTATAACTTTTTAATCGATAGCTCTATTATACAAAGGTATCAATATTGAGCATTTGAAGTCTAAAATGGTTTTAGAATGTTTGGTTGACGATGGGGAGAGGCGTGAAAAGAAGTCGTGATCACGTTTTTAAAAAGTTTTAATAGATATATCACTTTTATATTTTGCCTGCTTTTTTTTACATTCTATTCATTCACGACTTACCCATATCATATAAAAATAAAATTCTATATTAAAATATGTCCAAAGTACAGCCGGTGTAAAAACAAGGCTGCTTAAATATCCCTCTACCATTTTCTATATTATATTTACTATTATCATTACCATATTATCTTTATCATCGTCATCATCAGCAATTCTGCCTCCGTATTGTCTCCATTGTCATTATCGCCACTATTAGCACCGTCTTCATCAGATACTGCCATTCTTGCACATAAAATTGGGATGGAAAGTGTGTTGTCCAAAACATGTTTCCAAAAAGGAAAGAAATCGAGACAAGAAAACAAACCATAACGAATGAGGTGTGTTTGAATATGTTCTATTAGACCGTTTACGAGTGAACATTCCCCAGGAAACCACATTGTGGCTGTGTTTTCAACAATGTTCCACTTTCTAGTTGTTTAATAAGTATCTGCGTCAAAGCGTATATTTTTCCTAGACCTGTCAACTCTCTTTTGTCTCAGTGTTTAAACCTTCTCTATTCTTCTGCACTGTATTAGGTGGCTGTGCATTTGAAGTTTTAGTTTCCTCACTGATGAGGAAAGATTTTTGAAGGGGAAACCAATCTTACGGAGGAAATTTTTTTTTCTATTTTGAAAGTCTAAATGTGTCATGACGTGGTGGAATCAGGCTCTCGTCAATTTTTGGGCATGTAGAGTTATTGGTATCATCTTAAAGCCTGTTGGTCTTGCTTTGGATGAAAAAAAGATATCAATTTATCTTGAATACAAGTCGAGATATTCGCTGATAAAGGAAGTGGTGGTCACCTGGTTTCAGAGGTAAATTTAGCGAGAAAATGGTCGCCAAAGATTTGTTATATTCTTAGCTTGAGTGTCCATGGAAACTGGAAATCTACATTTTTGTGCCTTTAATCAACATTTTTCAGTGAAAATCATATGGAAATGTCTTTTCATATGGAAATGAAAGATGTTGAGGCAAAAAAAGAGATTAACATGTCCAAACTGGTACAAAAAATGCCTATTTATTCGATTCCTGTATTTTGACGAGCACCTGAATTCACCACAATGCCTCACACATGTTGGTGTTTTTATAATCCCATCGACACACTTTAAATGAGTGAAGAGGTGGACTTCCGACCATGCCTGTCAAAGAGGCATACAAAATCTCAGCAGAAACATAGAGGTATTCCATAAAATGTTATCCGTCCTTCCGGAATTGAACTCCGGTGTCCTACTCGCCATATCAATGTGCATTACCCACAGAGGTTGGTAATCTATGTAGTCTGACAGATTTCTATTTTTTTTAAATGAAGTTCAAGCAGTTTTATCCAAGATGTACCTCAAATCATCATCATAATCATCATCATCATCATCATCATCATCATCATCATCATCATCATCATCATCATCATCATCATTGTCTCTCTCACCCTACGAGAGGGAAAGGGCCACAAGAAAACAGTTTCCTCATGTCCCCATTCAAGACGCTACTGATGAACATTTCTAGTCCAAATATGAGTATATATTATTTCTTTCCCAGCAGTTACAGTATAGAGCTAGTCTAATATGATTACAGAAACGTAATCAATCACACTTAATTAATCTTGATCTCCGAGCGGCTTTTTGAATAGAAGAAAAAGCCTCTGATTTGAGACGTTTCAACATCTGTGTAATTAAAACGAGAAGGATGCAGACATGGTGAAATGACTTCAATTAAAAGGGATCATTTCGACCTTTAAAAAATTAGGCAAATGAGATAGCTTCTTTTAAAAACTAGTTTAATGTTAATTTCAAAAGAAGTAGAACAGCTTAAGTCGATTTCAGTAACGTTACGTTAGGTCTGTACAAAATACTTCTTTATCATTAGCATATTATTATTACGTATGAATTACGCTTAGAATCTACTATACATGTCTTGAATTTAATTTTTTCTTTATCCTGTTGTTATATTCTTCCTGTTTTTTATACTTGTTTTATTTGTTCTTGTTCTTGTTCTGGTACTGGTACTTGTTCTTGTTTGTAGAGCTTTCAAGGCTCTCAATCAACTTGGCTTGGTTCTATTGAAGACGGACGTTAAATTAGGAGGTACAGTTTTTTAAATAACCATGCCGTGTTGCTAGGGGCTTTTAACATTCGCTTGAGTTACGGTCACTTATAAAGAAGCACTACTGCAAAGATTGGACGTACCTGTTGAGGTAGTTAAACGATCGTTAATCATAATAAATAGCATTTGTACAGCGCATATCCCCGCTCAACAGCAGGCTCTATGCGCTGTACCCTATACTATTACCCCGGCAGACCATAGAACACTCCGAAACATTCTCAGCTTCCAGGGAAGTATACAGTGCAAGCAGCTGATTAAGCGCTCAAACACTAACAAACTGACAAGATCTTTCGCAGTCTATAGCCGGGTACCCATTCCCACCTGGGTAAAGTGAGGAAAATTTGAGTAAAGTGCCTTTCCCAAGGACACATCGTCTGGCCCCGGACGGGATTCAAACCCACAACCTTACGGTTGCGAGTCCGAGAGCCTAACCACGAGGCCACAATCATGATCGATAAAGTGATAAATGACTTATTGGAATTCTTTTAAATACAAATGAACGTTGCTTTGTAACAAGCCAAAGTCTGGGGATAGAGTTAACCTAAAAACTCTAATTAAGAAATATAATGAACAAAAGAAGTTGACCGTCCGCAGCGATGTCGGTAAAGTTCTGATAAATTGATGATGAGACTTTGATTGCATCAGGATGGTGGAGACTTAATCGGACTTCCGTACTACAAGTGAAAATACAGAAAGTGAATTGAAAGGGAATTTTGTGTGTTCTTTTCTATTTTGACCAATAACATTATAAGGCCGACAAAGCGTTTTCATTAAGCTAAAAATCATAATCCACGAAACGTTAAAAAAATAATGTAGTTAATGCATCTGAAAGCCTTTAAAATTGAAGTTTTCAATTTTGTGATTTACCCATTGCGGTGGGGGAGCTGTTAGTGCGCTCGTCTCCGAAGCGGAAAGTCCGGGTTCGAGCTTCGGTTCGGACACGGATTTTTTCGCCCTCTCCTGCCCACCCAGCAGTATTGGGTACCTGCCTTCGAGTTGGGGAAGGCGGCGTGGAAAGGAACTGGCCACCCGACCACAAAATGCCGAAGGCCCAGGAAGTTGTCTCACTAACAAGGCCGTCCCCAATGTCCGGATCGGATGCGGGAACAACTTTTAACCATTGTTCCCTAGGACCCCTGTAAATACAAGGATAATATTATACTAGGTTCCTCGTCAAGAAAAAGTGGCGTTATGTGTTTTAAGTCTCTATTGACAAAATTCATATCATTTACGATACAGAATTCAGACCTGTGTGTCAGGGCCAACGAGGCCAGAGAAGTTTTTAGTTTTAGTAGAGATTTTACGGCGCTTGCAAGAGCATTAGGTCATATGAGCGCCAGGTCCGAGAAGAATGCAACATCCCGGCAGACAGACGGAGCTACTGTGGTCGATAAATATTTATTTGTAACAAACCTCACTCCTCACACAAAAATCAAGCTCAGATCTTTTGAAAGCAACGTCAAAGTAACTAAAAGCTACACAACATCTCAGCTGGTCGCCCTGCTCAGTAAAACAATAACTGCAACCCCTCTGTAAATGTTATTTCTGAGGAATACTAATAATGTTCCAAGTTGTATAAGGGAAATTATCCACCATGTTGTATAATAATCTCTTTCCTTTTCTTCCTGTCTTCCATCTTTTTTTTTTACCTCTTCAATCGAACACGCATTTTACTTTCGGAACAATTTTATGCTAAGCAAGGTTGATGAACTCTTTTATTAGATCGAAGTTGAACGTCTCAGTTTGTTCACCCTTTTTCATTTCATAAATTATGTTCTAGATTTATCTTTATACGTTTTACTTTTCTTCATCGCGTAAGATATTATTCTCTCTCATAAAGACATGGGCATTATCTGGTCAATTAGGTGCTGTGAACAAATTAGGGGTATGATTCCACTGTATGATGAACTCCGTGAGATAAATCTTGGAACATAGATCATGCTCCAGTTAATCTTCTTACCAAATCACCCTCTCTCTCTCTCTCTCTCTCTCTCTCTCTCTCTCTCTC
>NW_004797624.1:433280-434367 GCF_000002075.1 Aplysia californica | reverse complement strand
CTCTCTCTCGGTGTCTTGAGTTTTTTTTAAACTCTAATACATAACCCCTCATTACAAATTAGAACGACAGAAATGCATGGACAAACCTTTGTCTCTCTCTCTCTGTCTGCCACCCATTGCCTATACAGGTTGTGGCGTGAGAGTTGCATGCTACCAGCCAGTTGAAGCTAGGGGCAAGGAAATTCTGTCACTGTCACTGATCCCATCATAATCTACAACAAGCATCGTATGGGGCTTCTCAGGCGCCTCCACCTTACGTTTTTAGGAAACGCCTATGTTTGGGTGAAGGATTTCCCTGTCTACTCCTCAATGTTGTCGGTCCACATCTTTCTTTGCCTTCCTTCTCCTTCTCCTAACCTGCACAGTTCCCTGAAGAATGGCCTTGGATAGGCCACACGATCTTGTCACATGGCCATGCTATTTCAGCTTTTTTTTTTTGCTTCACAATAGATGGCAAGTCTAAACAGTGACTCACGTGTTGTTACACTTTACTGCGCATTTCCTAATTTGTGACGTGGTCAGTGTGTGAGATGCCAAAATGAAATTAGAAAGTTGCTGACATCTCGCCAGATACTACTCCATCTCAGACAACGCCTGCTGAACTATTACGTCTTTTCCATATCCATGTATCAATAGAATTCTAAGAGCATAGGCAAAGAACTAGACTTGAGAATAAAATCAGAGCATTTGAAAGGTGGTTTTAATTTTAAATTGGCAAGATAAGATGGACTGACTGACGAATAATAGTATGACTTCCAAGACGTCTACCAAAAATTATTTAAAGTCATCAACAGGGCTTTCCAAACAAAATCAAGTATTTTAATGTGTCATTTTTGCACGATGTCAGGGTGAGAAAAACTGTCCTCAAAGGGAGTGGACGCCCCTGCGTGTGCCTCATAGGTCAAGTAATTTTCTAAGGTGTGGGGACGGGGGGATTGGGCAAACCTACGTTTACCATTACTACTTACAGTACATTTTGACGCATACGACGCTAGTTCCGTACCATTTTCTTATATTATACAGATATTTAAAGTATTTAAGTATAATTTATTACGTACACAAACACACACACACACACACACACACA
>NW_004797624.1:429591-431068 GCF_000002075.1 Aplysia californica | reverse complement strand
GGGGGGAACGAGGTGTGGGGGAGATATAGATCAGTAAGTAAAGAGAGAGAGGGAGATAGATAGAGAGAGTGTGTGTATGTGTGTGTGAATTAATTTTCGACAATGCGTATTTTTCATATGCACATACATACATAATATACATAAAATGTACTCACATAAGCACACACATACATACACACATTCACAAACATACAGATACACAAATTATACACATACGCAGATACATAGATAAGCATACGCCTGGGGCGGTTCGCCCATAGAGCACAGTCGTGCACTGCCGCCCAAAATTTTAATAAGCACAACAAACCTTGAACATCCACCATCCAATCAATTTTCCATAGCAGTTCCTCGCCAGAGCCTAACCTATCATTAGTACAAGTGTAGCACTCCATTATTCCACATTAAGTTCTCGTGCCTCACCCCAGTAATAAATAGCATGTTCAGTAGTGGTAATCTAAATAGAAAAATGCTCTATGGCCTGACCCAATTACCGATGACGTTTAGAGCGAGTTTTGTAGTACATAAATATTAATATGGCGGCACAATCTCCATGTGCACCAGCCGAACAAAGCCCACAGAAGCAGTCTAAAAATAACGCGATCTCAGACCAGTTCAATTCACGGTAGCTTTACAATTCAATTCCCGCATTATGATAGCTTTGGAGCAATCCACCGGAGTGCTCACAGTGATGTGTGATTGGTCTATTGTGTTGCTATTTATATCTCTAGCCCCACCTCTGTAACCCTGGACTTGAGCAAGAATCAACATGATGCATTTAGGTCCCTGTGTTAAAAGAGCATAACTCTTTGGGATGGTGTAGTGGTGAAAGCTTTATTACTTGAGTGTGTAAAATAATTCCATTGCTGGGTTAATGGACTTGATTGTTTTTGCTTGCAAATAAATTTAGTTCTCTATACCAAAGTGACAAGGTCAAGGAGAGAGTAAAAATATTAGGTCCTGATCAACCCAAAGATGCTAAAATAATACAACCAACAATAAGGGGCAGTAGTGCTTTTAATACGGATCTTCTCGACAAGCACTCGTTGCACTCATTCTACTGTCTGCTTTTTTGGAACTGAGGAGGCCAAGTGGCCAAAGACAGGTTTTACTGATCCTGTCCGTTTGAAACAAAACATGAAAGACACGAGTCATCAACGACGATACCGTAAAGTATCACACATTCGGAGAAGTAGACATAGCAGTGCAGCTAGAGGTTGGTCTTCTCATTGCAAAGTCTCACAATAACGAACGGATGAGAAAGAGCAGGCACGTATTATGTAAGTAATCGAGCATATTTTGTTCTGTGGAACTCACGAACTCGCCCTTAGCGGTCATGAAAAGGGCGATTTGTCAGAGAACAAAAGTAATAATTATAATATTAAATTACATTTATATAGCGCATATCCAATAATATAAAGAACATATGAAGCGCACAGGTCCTATGGTAATCCTCTCTCTCTCTCTCTCTCTCTCTCTC
>NW_004797624.1:422729-429103 GCF_000002075.1 Aplysia californica | reverse complement strand
ACAAATGCGTTTTAAGTGCTGATTTAAATGTTGATAAAGTGGGGGACTCCCGTAGATGAGCTGGTAAAGCGTTCCACAAGGAGGGGGCGTGGTGTTTCTTGACTTTCGGTACAGAGACGCTAACACTGACAGGATACTGTCTGATCATCGGCAAAGTGCTAGATTTACAAAAGGAACTGCCGGACTGTATTTTCAAAATATACCACGAAGAATTGAATAAAGACATACACGCTCTGCCAATTTTTTTTTCTGTCCAGGCTGACCTCATGTAGGTAATTTATTGTCACAGTTTGTGATAATCCTAGGGTATATTAAGGATGGAAAAGCAGTAGAACGGTTTCTAAAATCATTTTGAAGCCAAATATTATAGAATTTCACCAGGGTTCGTTTTAACCCTAAACGAAGCTTTTGCGGTCGGAGGAAACTCGCGGAGCGAGTGGACAGCAGGAGATCTTCAGAGGAAGAAGTTGGTGCACGAAGGTTGGTCGCAGTCTCAACCTGCACGAAAACGAACGAACTGAAGACCCGGAAATACCCCAAAACCTCGAAGGTTCGTCCCACGATCAGCGCAAAGAAAACAGAAAAAATAAACAAACAAAAACAGCAGGAGTGCACTTGCTTTTTTCCAACCCACTTCTTCTTTCCAGCTGTGAAGAATGTCTGGGCTGGAGCTACTGTGTTGTTGGGGTCGGACCCAAGCAAGTGTTTGGGCCCTAATTTCCTGACACTCGACGGGAGCCAGGCCACACTCAGGTCATGACTCCTGAGTGCACTCCTGCTGTTTCTGTTTGTTTGTTTTCTGTTTTCTTTGCGCTGATCGTGGGACGAACCTTTGAAGTTTTGGGGTATTTCCGGGTCTTCAATTCGTTCGTTTTTGTGCAGTGCCACGGCGCCTCCAGCGGATAATAGCAAATGCGAAGCTATACAAAAATCTACTATACTTTCCTATCTGCTGTCTGTTCTATTTGGCCCAGCTGTCGTTCCGAGCTCGAACTCTTTTCTGCTATTTCTGAAATGTTCTTGATGGCTGTCTTTCTCTTCCTGTCTTTGAGTCCTAAATGCCCCAACAGTGTGAAGTTTGAGGCTGCGACAAACCCTCGAGCACCCACTTCTACTGGATTGACTAGGAGCTATAGCCTTCTCCTTGGAGTTGATGCGAGAGATCCTCGTATTTTGCCAACTTGAATTTGTGCTCTGCATCTATCCTACTTTCGTATCATGGTACAGTCAGCTCGATTAAGAAGATCTTAGCATCAGTTTCTGACCAGAGAACGATATTATCTGGTTTGAGACCTGTTCTCTTGATGGGAGGGTAGTTCCGCCATTCTGGGAGATCTGTAGCTAGTTTCCAATCCTTTGACGATCCTAGAAGGTTTCCACTCGTTGAGAGACAAGACACTTGCTCTCTTCCAACCCATTTTTTCTTATTTCCAGCTGTGAAGATTGTCTGGGCTGGAGCTACTGTGTTGTCGGGGTCGGACTTTAGAACCATTCACCGTCGAGGAGAAGCTGATCACCCAAACCTACGATGGGGCAGCTGTAATGAGCGGGAGAATCCCTGGTGTACAGACTCAGATGCGCCAATTTTTCCATAGCACTGTCTTCGTGTATGGGATCCTCCAACACAGAAATACAATGCCCATAGTAGCCCAACAAGCTCTTAACACATTTTCAAAGCAACCAACGAGGAAATTATAAACAGTATAAATGTTCCATTAAAAAGTAAGATCAAGACCACTGTGGGATAAGCTTCCAAGAGACGCAGACATAACAACAGCAACCAAATTGCTGCAAAGAAGACCTGCAGCATAATAGTTAATTAAGTTCTTGACCATTTTTTGAAGCAAAATAAAATCAATACACTATCAATCTTCTAACTCTCCTTATTCCAGGACTATCAAAAGTCGTTTCCTACAGTACTTTGTGTGTGTGTGTGTGTGTATGTGTGTGTGTATATGTGTGTGTGTGTGTGTGTGTGTGTGTGTGTGTGTGTGTGTGTGTGTGTGTGAGTGTTTCTCTGAAATGTACCTGATCCCAGAGACATACGGCGAAATTAACGTTAAATCCGGTTACACAACGGCTCAATTCCGGGAATTTATGTAACGAGACAGTTACTGATCAGGTGGACAACACAACGCAAAAAAAAAGAATTTCAAATGGATTAGAGTACTAGTCCAAGAAAACAAAATAGTGGGCTTTGGAAAGCTAAAATAACAAGATATGTCACAGTTGCTGCCCCTTATAGAATCATTATCAATACTACGCTGTTGCCACAGGAGAGATTTATCATTGTTATTTAATAATATAGAATATATTATAAAACAATAAGAGCACATGGGACCGGCATTTGTGAAAATGGGAAGGGGGCGGGGCGCTGCAGTGAGGCGAAAACAAAGAGTAATGATACACACGCAAACAGACTATCTATCTGTTGTTCTCTCTCTCTCTCTCTCTCTCTCTCTCTCTCTCTCTCTCTCTCTCTCTCTCTCTCTCTCTCTCTCTCTCTCTCAAAAAGATACCGGATCCCACCAACACAAAAAAAAGAATAGTGTTATAATGTTTACAACCGGTTATGCAACGGGTGAATTCCGAGAATTTATGTAACGAGAGAGTTACGGAACAATTAAACGACACGACGTAAAAAAAATCCCAAAAAGAACAGGATTTCAGCTGGGTCAGAATACTAGTAAAAGAACACAAATCAGTGGGTTTAGGAAGGTAAACATCACCATCTGCTGTCACAATTGCAGGCCCCTTTTAACCCTATCCGTACGCCATGTTTTACTGTCGTATCCATACGACGTGGGGAGCTCTGTGCCACCATTTTCCCAGAGGAAATTTACTTGTTAATCCGAACCGTACGCTTTGCATAGTAGTCAGTCAAAATGATTTTTTGAGAAATACTGAAAGTTTCAAAGAGATATTCCTACTAGAAGTATTCTAAAATATGAAGAATACAACAACCCAGGGGTACAAAATGACCCCAGGGCGTATGCAGAGGGTTAAGATATTATCGCAACATCAACACTGGCTCGGGCATGTGCCGGATCACAAGTCGATCACGAGCGATGTTTCATCACCCACAAGTCAGAGCATGATTGAAATACAGCACTTCACGACTCACCCTCGTGTGGAGCCATCAGTGAACACTTTGCTCTCTCTCTCACACACACACACACACACACACACACACACACACACACACACACACACACACACACAGGTCGACAGCAAACAAGGGGCACAAGAAAAAAAAGGGGGGGGGGGGGGCGAGATTTGGGATTTAATTGTTGTTTTTTTGGGTTCTTTTAGGGGGGGGGGGAGAGTCGTGTAACGGAGAATTGTTTTGGGGGGAGGAGGGTGGGGAATAAATAAAAATAACAAATTTACACGCAATGTCCCCGAGGGGAGATGGGGCAGGGAGAGGAAGGGGGGGGGAGGAAAGGGGGATGGGGGTGTTCTTTCTAAAATTATAAGGGATTTCTGTCGGTTTGCAACGATCTGTTTGCTAAAAGGTTTCCGAATTAAGTTAGGTGGAGATGTATTGCATAAGATTTCAAGCAAGATTCATTTCTTAATTAATTTATTGTCTTAACGTTACCATTCTCGTGTTTCTTTTTAAGGATTTAATACATGAAAATAAAACGAACCAACGAGATTGGACGGGTCGTGGGTTACTAGGTTAACATTATACTTGACTGTGGTTTACTGTTAATTTTAATATGAGTGTTACTGCACTTGCAAGACAATAAGGTCATAATATAAGGGCGAAGCTGAGAATTGTTGCAAAAAAGTAGCAAACACAGGACAGGGGAGAGACAAGGGCAACAGATTGATAGGAAAGAAGGAGCAAACCACACCAGAGCACTTTGCTTGACTGTAGTACGGCCAAGCCTGGTTCGAATTCCATTGGTTGTTGTATAGTTTAAACGCCCCTTTCAGCACTATAAAGTTATCAAGAGACAGAGCCACCGTCGATGGAGAGCGTGATAGTGATAGTGTCCAATTGTGTATTACGTGCATACTTAGTATAACAAGTAACCGAAATAACAGATACAGAATCCAGGATTATAGATGTAAGTCGTTGATCTGAGAGATATAATAGTGTTGATGAGTGATGCTCTTAAAATCAGCCCTAAAAACAGAATCGCAGGAATAGATGAGCTCATCACGGAGACGATCCTAGCATGTGGTGAAACTGGAATAACTTGGCTCACAAAAATCTTCCAGAAAGCATGGACAGAAAGAAAAGTTCCTGGCGACTGGCAAAAAGCGGTCATAGTACCAATCTGGAAGAAGAAAGGCAGTAAGAGAGACTGTGGAATGTATAGAGGCATTTCACTGCTAAGCCATGTGGGCAAGATGTTCGCCGAGATATTGGAATGGCGAACAAGACACAAAGTTAAACCATTTCTGAGTGAGGCCCAAATGGGATTTAGAAAGGGAAGAGGATGCACCGACGCAATATTTGCCCTACGACAAATGTGCGAAAGGATAATAGAACACAACAGGGAACTAAACATAGTATTTATCGACCAGGAGAAAGTGTTCGACAGAGTGAACAGAAACAAGCTGTGGTAAGAACTCGAAAACTACACTGTAAGAGGCCAACTTCTAGATAACATCGGTGCCATTTACGAGAACAGCATAAGTACAGTAAGAACATCAGAGGGTCTCACAGAATGGTTCGAGATAACATCTGGAGTAAGACAAGGTTGTATCCTATCACCACTACTATTTATCATATATATGGATAGAATTACAAAAGAGGCCTACACAAAACCACAAAACCAGACGCCCTAAATTAATTACTCTTTGCTGACAACCAAAGCCTGGCACACAAAGATGAACGAAATCTCCAACACCACACCACCAGATTAAACGAAGAATGTAACAACTAAGACATGAAGATCAACATCAACAAAACTGAGACAATGAAAGTAAACAGAAAGCCAAAACCACTCAGGATACACATCAACAACAGTCTCAGACAGGTCCAAGAATTTAAGTACCTCGAAAGTACATTCACAGAGGATAGTTACCAGCTTACTCCACTACTGAAACATCCTAACATCCCCATGACAACAAAACTCAAAATGATCAACACCATATTCATCCCAACACTCACCTATCAATGCCAAACATGGACCACGAACAAGACATTAGAGCAAAGAATTACAACATGTGAAATGTGATGCCTTAGAAAAGCAGTAAACAAGACCTGGCGAGACAAAATTAGAAACTCTGTAATCCGAGAAATGGTGGGCACAAATGATGTCATGTATCACATCCAACACCAAAGAATCAAATGGTTCGGACATCTCCTGCGATTACCAACACACCATCCAGCACAACGTGCCTACATCCAAAAATTCGAAGGCAACAAGGCTAGAGGGCGACAGAGAAACACCTGGATAGATGGAGTCAGAGAAACATTAACCACCCACGGTATCCCCCTGGCTCAAGCTCTCCGGCTGGCGACAGAGAGACGCCTCTTTCTTCCCGCGACACCCAAAAGGGTATAACCGGTGGATAAAAGTAAAGGTAAAAAGTAAAGTAAAGATGAATGGTGATGAGGGATGTCGTTAGAGTAATGTTAGCGTTAGTCCTATCTTCCTCTGCTCCAATGAGTCACGAGGGACGCGGGCACCCTCTATCCCGTTCCCTACTGGAACCATCTCCACTGGCGAATTAAACCAGAGACATACGCTCCTTAGTCAAGAACCACAGCAGCTTTAAAAACAACAACCGATGCACCAGTGCTATCTCCAAAAGGGGGAATGTTTCATGAGTTTCATGACTCTGAGGAAGCATGATATTTGTCATATCGGGAAAGGACGTTTCTTCTCCTTTGTAAAGTGCATCTAAGAAGGGTTGGAACAATACCTTAGGAAATATTAGAGCTGTCCACAACGGATTTGTACTCATGAAAGCTATTTAGGTAGGCCTACAACTGTGTTGGTTCGTATCTCATTTTTCTTTCCTAAATCAGTTCTTATTTTCCTATTTTCACTCCTGCGGCCTTGTTGTAGAACTCGATCACAAGTGTTTAAATGACTGGCTCCTTGAGAAGAAAATACGTCATAGCGCTAAAAAGTGTGAATGTTATTTTATTTCTGTACCAACATCTATCCTAGAGCCCATATATACAGTAACATCAGTTCATTGTTTAGTAGGCCGAAGAAGAGTTGCTAACTCTCTATCTTTCTTTCTTTCTCTCTCTCTCTCTCTCTCTCTCTCTCTCTCTCTCTCTCTCTCTCTCTATTTATCCATCTATCTGTCTATTTATCTATCTACCGATCTATCTAAGTTTATTCATTTTCGATTTTCTCTGTTTCTTTCTTCTTTCAATCTCTCTCAACTAATATCACTCA
>NW_004797624.1:420361-422046 GCF_000002075.1 Aplysia californica | reverse complement strand
AATATAATTATAATATATAAAACGCTACCTCAGAATTACAAAATTCCATCTCACATTTTTGGCTGTTTAGAGCTACTAAGACCATGAAGTGATATAGCTTAACGCTCTATCTGTTCTATCAAAATCGTAAAAATATTCGGAGCAGGCGCGGTTCGTTCATGGACACAGTCGTGCTGTGCCGCCCAATTTTTTTGAATGTTTTATTACGTAAAGGACCCACAATAATGAACAAAAAGGAAGCCAGAAACGAACACTAGCCAATATTATATCAAAACGTGATCCTCGCTGGTGCTGTAACTGTCATTTCTGTGTCTATAGCGCCGTAAACAAAAAATCTACTATGCCATTCCAATATTGTAACTAAACGTAATAGGATATTTAACAGTGGTAACTTGGCCGATAAATCGCTATTTGGTATAACCCAAGCGATGATGACACTCGTAGCGAGTTTGGCGGTACATTAATATTAATAAGACGACATATATGGCAGTCTAAAAATAAACGCGATAGACTGTACACGATTCTAAGCCAAAATTACGTGATTGGTTCATTGTCTTGCCACTATTTTAAGAGACTCTGACCGTGAACCTGAGGGCGGTGAATGTGACACACTTAAGTTACCGCCCTATGGAGTTTTGCCTGTGGATGGTTTTGTAATGGAGTGGTGACAGTTATTACTGGAGTGTTCAGTTCTACGACAGGATGAACGAAATTGATGTTAGTCTAACAAACAAATTTAGTTCTAGAAATAAAAGTGGTCAGTAAAAAAATGGAAATAAACGCACGAGCCCCCCCCCCCCCCAACCAACCCAAAGATCCTAAAATTATACACCATCTCATTTACTTAGATTAATTAGTGCACGCCCATTCTTTAACCCCACAAGCCGTCCTTGATTCGAAGTCGACACTCAAAGAATAGTATTCGGAAAAGCCTGGCATATTTAGAAACTCAATAAATTTGACGTCAAGTTACTCAAACCTAGATATTGAGCGCATAGAACTTTGTAATTCTGACGTTGTGATATATCACTCTTCCTCACTCTCGTGGTCTAGAGGTTACGATTTTCGCCTCTCATTCAATAGATCCCGGGTTCGAAACATGGCGGAGACGGAAAATGTTCTTTCGTAAAATTGTCTCCTTTCACTTTCTTTCCTGCTCTCGTACCATGTTTTGTCGTCTGCTTTCAACGTCGTCTTCTGTCCGTCCCAGACACACACACACGACACACACACACACACACCAGTCAGAATTGGAGAGCCGAACTGTGACGCAAAATG
Organism: Aplysia californica; assembly: GCF_000002075.1. Taxonomy (NCBI): domain Eukaryota; kingdom Metazoa; phylum Mollusca; class Gastropoda; order Aplysiida; family Aplysiidae; genus Aplysia; species Aplysia californica. The sequence goes on along the minus strand of NW_004797624.1, from coordinate 420,768 downwards.
ACTTTAATGTTTACCGCCACGCAGAATTAAACTTTGCATTCATAACTTTTAAAATAATGATCGCCGTTAAAAATTTCATTTTCGGAATCAGCGTATCAAAATAATCTATGTGACTTGCGCAGAACCTGATTTGATGCCATATTAAAATTTAAGCAAACTTTGTTTTTGAAATGTCAATTTTGAACCTGAAGTCCAGTACCAAGGTCACGCGCTGCGTTGTGCATCTGGCGGTTTGAGTTACCCCCTTTTAAACTATAGTGTACATGATCTGGCGTCACAGCTGCTAGGCCTAGGCCTAAGCACGTATAACTGTTGGTGTCGGCGGCGCGCTTTTCCCTTTCGTCAACCCGCAGCCACCTCCGAATCGTCAGCCACCCCCAACCTTTGACACGGGTCAAACTTCCATC
>NW_004797624.1:413256-418585 GCF_000002075.1 Aplysia californica | reverse complement strand
ACACACACACACACACACACACACACACAGGCACTCACACACACACATATACAAACCGTCTCGTCTTTTATCGTTATTGGGTTTTTTTATATTAAAAAATGTAGACTTCTTACTACGCAGGGTTTAAGAAAAAACGTTTTGTTCTGTTTTTCTTTTCCTTTTTTGTTTTTTGTTTTGTTTTTGTTTCGCTTTGTTTTGTGTTGATTTGTTTTGTTCTTGTTTTGTAAATATTATAACGTTGTAATAAATGAAAAGGGGTTTGAGAAAGTGACGAAGAGGGCAACAAGCCACAAGAGACAGATGAACGGTTCATTACGTACCATAGATTTGTACACCCAAATCGTCAACTGTTATGGCTGCCTATCTTACTTTCTATACAAACTTCGCTGCAAAGTGTGCCAACCTTGGGCAGCGCCAAATGAAAGGATTAAACGTTTTGTTGTCATCGAATCAGCGCCAGACGCGCTTTGTCCCCCTTTCCCTTCATTTGGCTCAGATTTTGTTGAGTGGCGCACTCCAAAAGGAACCGGTAATTCCTTTGAACACTGTCTAGGTTAGTAGAATACAATAAGTCTACATGTTGTCTTTTAAAAAAAGGGATGACAAAATGTAACGGGAAATGGCTAAGCCGTTTTTGGAACAACTTCAACAAAACTTTGAGCAAATAAGATTCTACTGAAGGAATAATACGAGATATATGCCAATATGAAGACTACGGAAACGAGATGTGATTGAAAAAATGAAAGTGGAGTTTTTGAAATGTTGACAAAAATTAAGAAAAGCGCTGAAATGTTCAACTCGGAATCAGCAGTTGCTTTTATTAATTTGTGCTTTAAAGAATGAATTTATTTAAGGATACGTTATTATCAACCCCAATTTTGGGTGTAGAAAAGCAAAATGGTATAATACCCCCAAAATCCGGGTGTATACTCCCGAAAGCTGCGTGCAAAATAAAAATAAAAAACAACCCATATCAGGCGCGTGGCATTAAACAAAATATTGCAATTTGTTAGGTTGCATTTAAAAGAAATTTCTCAAGTCCATAATATAATGAAGGCGGGGGACAGGGGTTGGGCGGGGCGGGGGTTCAGACACCAACGTCCCTCGTGCGAGCTCAATTTTATTTGGTCTCGTCGATCGGACGTTTTCTGGATTTAGATTTGGTCGAATTTTTTAGCTCAAAAGAACTTTTCTGTTCAGCCTCAATTTCTTTCAATTTTTTGCTGAGCTTTCTGGGATTAATAAAATGTTGCTCCCTTGAATATGTGAGGCAGCGTTGTGGAATCAGGCTCTCATCAATTTTTGGACATGTAGAGTTATTGGTATTATCTTAAGGTTTGTTCACTTGTCTTTATTTTGATTTTAAAAATGTCCATTTATTTTGAATACAAGTCGAGATATTTGCGAAAGAAGGAGGTGGGGTTCAGTCGTTTTCAGAGGTAAAATTAGTGAGAAAATGGCCACCGAAGATTAGTTATTTCCTTAGCTTAAGAGTCTGTGGTAACTGAAAATCTACACTTTTTGTGCCTTTAATCAACGTTTTTCAGAAAAATCCACGCAGAAATAAGTTCTTTAATGAGCATGAAGGGTGTTGAGCCCCTCAAAAAAATTGATAAAAATTTACAAACTTACGGAAAAATGCAAGTTTCTTCACTTTGATTTTTTTTGACGAGAGCCTGATTCCACCACGCTGCATCACATATGATTATTGTGTGAACGGTATACAGTAGAACTAGGTGCCTGTGCTTCCTCTCATCGTGAAACAGAAAGTATAATTAGTGAAAAGTAAGAAGGACTTCTGGTTTGCCACTTGAAATGGCGAGCCGGAGGGAAAGAGTTACATTGTTTGGAAGTGGTAGAGGGGGAGAAATTTATAATGAAGTGTAGGACGTAAAACAATAATTTTTCTGACCCAGCGCTGGTTAGTAAATATTTAAAGGTTGTTTTTTTTTAATGAAATGAATGGCTATTGTTTTGAAATCATATTCATTAATAATTTCCAAGTGTGTGTGTGTCTGTGTGTGTGTGTGTGTGTGTGTGTGTGTGTGAGTTTGTGTGTGTGTGTGTGTGTGTGTGTGTGTGTGTGTGTGTGTGTGTGTGTATTTTTGGGGGGATCGGGATCTCTAACGCGTACTTTTCATTTGCGAGCCTAGCGAGGAAGCTCAATAATCCGACTGACAACTATAAACCCATTAAAATGAAGAGTATTTGAGTCAGAATAACTCAATAACCCAGAATTACCTGAATTGTAACAATATGCCACTTGAATCAAGATTTGAGATCAGAAGCAATGAGAACGGATTAAAGCTATGAAAATTATACTTGTCTTCGTTAGAGTAGGTGCATATAATCCATTGCACAATATAATGAGGATTATGATAATATAAATGTTTTATTTACTTTTAGAAAGTTAGGCATTAGATATCTAGAAACAGTTGTACTTTGAAGGTATTGGAACTTACTGGTTCATTATTAGCTTACCCATTGTCAACGATTAATGCTTAAAATATTTACATTAATTGCTTTTCAATTCTCTTCATTATTCCTGTTCAGACCCCCCCCCCCCCCCCCCGCTCTCTCTCTCTCTCTCTCTCTCTCTCTCTCTCTCTCTTTCTCCTGTCCTCTCTGTCTGTCTGTCTGTCTGTCTGTCTGTCTGTCTGTCTGTCTGTCTGTCTGTCTGTCTGTCTGTCTGTCTGTCTGTCTGTCTGTCTGTCTCTCTCTCTCTCTCTCTCTCTCCCTCCCTCCCCCCCCCTCTCTCTCTCTCTCTCTCTCTCTCTCTCTCTCTCTCTCTCTCTTCCCAGCAATACACACATACGCCCTTCAAGCAATACTTTTCACTGGCGTTTGAACCCGTGTCTATTGTGTAGCGGTTAGGTTCTTCGCTGTCACACGCAGGAGACCCAAAGTTCCCTTGTGGAAAGAACACTTTTACTGAGTATCTCAGTCTTTCTGCTTGTATGTATATCTTTCAGCCCTGGATGCCGCGGCATTTACGGGTCGAAAGTTTGCCTCATAAATGATCTAAAATGTGTTGATTGGATGTGTAAAAACACCTACATTAAAAGTTACACACAAAAATTCAACACCACCACCACCATCCCCGCCCAAAAAAAATACAGAAACAAAAGTTCGTGGTGGGGTGGAATGGCGCTTTGCCTTCACAACCAGAAAAAAAATTGATTAATAGGAGTTCGATTCCTACGTGAAGAGGTTTCTGTTCTTGTATACCTTCGTGTGCTCGCTGCAACAGCATTTTATTCCAATCAGCTCGGGAACGCCTTGACAGGCAGGCAATAGAAGGTCATATCTTGCATGAACGCTGGACGTGACCGTCGTGTTAAGCGGCGACATGGGGAGGAAGTAGGGTTGGAAGGTGGGCTGGAGTGAACTTGAACCCTTTTACTCTTATGTTATTACCAAAAAGGACCAGATTCATTTGGTATCAAACTAGGCTGACGTCGTGGACGACCCCTGTTTAAATCTCTAAGAGAGTGTAGGTTTGTTTAGAGGGCTTAAAAATTTGCCCTCCCTCTTGGCTTGTCCCCACGTAGAGATGAACATCAACATTCCAAATAACCTAACAATATCAAAAGTGGCCTTAAACCCTTACAATTCTCTCCTACATGCTACTAATTATCTATTTACTATTGATGAATGGGACGTTGGTCTTTTAAGAAAAATTCCAATTCAAATTATAACATTGACAGTTTTATGCCTAAAAATCTTTAACTTTATGTGACTAAGGTTCATACGTTGTGGAAGTAGACATGATCAAGCTTTGAAATACTTTACTTAAAGGTGTCAGAGGTCTTTTAAGAAAATCTTTAACCGGAACAAAATGTGTAACGTGCTTTCTTGATATTTCATCACTTTTGACCTTTCAGACCGTTTCATCATGTCTGTGGCCGATTTCTTTTTTGCTCCACTGTTTTGTTACATTTGTTGTATTATCTGTGTTGTTTGTCTTATCAATTTACTGGGCGTGAGAATGTTCTTCAATAACGTCAAGCAATCATCTCCCACTTAATGTTTTCACACACTGTGTTATCGGGACGGGCACATCACAATATTTGAATAGGGTGAACAGAGAGGGGAAAGAATATGAGACTCTCCGACTTCCTATAATTTTTAAGGAGCCTGCAGATTTATCCAGCTTGTCGAGAGAGTTCATGAAAGTCCAGGTTTTAAAAAAAATCAGTTTAGTCAAGTCACATCAAAAGAGCACTTTTGGAGATGTTTTAAGATAAGATAAGATATACTTATCCCGAGGAAGAAGTCTGGAAGGTAAATACAAGCACCTAAACGTACAAAGATTCAGCATCAAGACAGAAAAGAACGTACTGCATGCAAAATATAACACAAACAAAGGGTGGTTGGTGGGTGCTCTGGTGTGGTTTGCTTCTTCTTTCCTATCAAACATTTATCGTCTTTATCTCCCCTCCCTTTTTCGTGTTTGTTGCTCTCTTGAAAAACCTCTAATCTTCTGGCGCTCATATGACCTTATGCAGTTGCAGGCGCCGTAAAACCTCTACAAAAACTAAACTAAACTAAAAGATGCACAACTCGTTCACACAAGCGATTATTACATTTTGCAACCGTGGAAAATCAACTTCGAATAACGGTTTATCTGGAATCTCCCCTTCCCCTCCGACCCAAACCACCCGCACCCCATCCCCCACCCCCCTCATCACAAATTGATTTTGGCACGTGCAGAATGACGCTGAAGATAAGCTTGGCGGTATTGCGAGATTTAACTCGTACATCTCTCGGCTAGAAAGAACAATAATAACACTGTTGATCATTTTAAAGAATATACTTAAAAGGCTCCCTTGTATCTTTTGTAATGCTATCTTTTTCCTGCATTTATCAACCACAATCTCATTATATTTTAGTTCACCGTCACAGTGCTTACGTTTATGTCCTGAAATCGAATGTTCATCATAATAAAATTAGTCGCTTTTAAGGACAAGCAGGCTAACCCAGATTTCGGGGGTTTCCAGAAATTTTGACCTACAGCAAAAGTAGGCATTGCCCCTACCTATAGGAGAAGTTTGGTTTCATTGGTGTGTATATTTGTTTGATTATAGAGAAAACTCTCTTTGTCTTTTATTTAAAGAAACTGAACAAGGGTCCAAAACCTTTACCTTCGATTTTCTCAAAACAGCATTTTCGAAATAGCCCCCTTGTGCTTAAACACGACCAGTTATATGTGGCAATAGTAGTATTGCTTTGTTATAGATTTTTGTTGCTATTGCTATCATTATTACCATTTTTCATATTATTTTGAATGTTGCTACTGTCATTATTATTATTATTATTATTGATTATT
>NW_004797624.1:410375-411566 GCF_000002075.1 Aplysia californica | reverse complement strand
GGTATTATTTTTGTCCAGTCAGTCCACTCGACTCTTGCTCAATTCCGGTTTTTTATGATGCTCACCTTTTGACTAAATGGAGCCAGAATGAGGGAGGGGGGTGCAGCGGATTCCGTCAGCATCCGACTATCTTGGGAGTGTTTCTTTAACCCTTCATTTATACGGCCATAGAGCTAGTGCTCTGCCCATAGGCTTCTATGAAGATGGCAGAAAAGGGTTATGGTGAAGCGACCTACGTGTCGACCCGACGTCATGCACAAAGAGTCTTTTAACACACGAGAGAATTTGAAAACTTATTCGGGGTGGGGGGGTTAGTGTTGGGGCCAAATTAACTTTTATAAAAATTTTCTTTATATCACTCATGTTGATAGATTTGGCCGTGATACGATCATTCAACGTTTATTTTTTGCTTTTGAAAAAATTACTGTTGACGTTGAATGTTCTTGCAACAGCAGAGACTCACGGGGCATGGCGATGGCCCCACTTCTCTGATGTTTGGTTATTTGATCTACCATCTTTCTTGGGTGACAGCGATCAATTATTGTTGTTGCGGCTTTTGACAATCAAAATATACCTAAAACCTGTCTTAAAAACAAAGAATCGAAAGAAAATTCGCCACGTGGTCTCGGAACAAGGATGCCAAAGCTATACTTTTTGACTTAGCTGAAGTGAACAAAGAGTATTGAAGCATTGAAGCACCGAAATACCATTTTTATATCTTGGTTCACTTTTTAGGGTATTTAGTATCACTCACGTGAAAGAAAAGGCGTAAAGAATCAAAATACTACCTTTCTGCTCTGTTGAAAGTGATACTTTTCTTTTGATTGACAGTATAATTATGCCTAAAAGGCTTCAACCCTGTGTTAGGTCCGCTTGGGAACAAATCTGACCTGCAGTTATCAGGACAGGAAATCTACGACATATCAACGTGAACAGGCGATTAAACACCTTCAAACCCGAAGAAGAGTTAAGTTTTTGACACCACGATGTGAATGTAATATAAATTATTCACACCCCCTGGAGACCAACTGTTACTCGACAGTCTCAATTAACCTTACGTACGTCCGGTGCTTTCAACGACCGCCAGTCTGATTGACTTCCGCCTACCCATTCATACTCAGGCAGACATGTTCTCTTTCTCCTTTACATTCTCTCTCTCTCGATCCCCCCCCCTTCTCTCTCTCTCTCTCT
>NW_004797624.1:408518-409708 GCF_000002075.1 Aplysia californica | reverse complement strand
TATGTATGTATGTATGTGTGTGTGTGTGTGTATGTATTTATGAATGTATGTATGTATGTATGTATGTATGTATGTGTGTGTGTGTGTGTGTGTGTGTGTGTGTGTGTGTGTGTGTGTGTGTGAGTGTGCTCGAATATATGTGTCTCTTCGTGTTTGTCCGTGTGTGTTGTTTGTCAAAAAGCGATTTTAAAATCGGACAAGGCGTTAATGTTTTAATATTATCCACAAACTGTGTCTCATTTTCTTCAGAACAGGTAAAACGTCCCAAAAATTTGAGAAAAGGTTTTAAAAAAAGGAGAAGAAGAAGGAGAAGGAGAAAAAAAAAAGAAGAAGAAGAAGAAGAAGAAAAAGAACAAGAACAAGAACAAGAACAAGAACAAATTACCACAGAAACAAAATACCAATGTAAAATACCCGGTACGAAGCCCCCTCCCCTCGAATCCTGATGTAATTAATCTCATCTTTTGAAAGGTATTCCATGGTTTTAAGCCCATGTGTTCACGTGCGCTTTACCGCCGCTCGCAAAGAACACGAGCTTTTTGTGGGCTTTTGTTTGTGTTTTTTTGTTATTGCTTTTTCTTTTTGTTTAGTGCACGCGATACACATTAAACATTTTCAGTTATTAAAAAAAATTGAATTTTGCCTTAGTGGCGTCCGAAGCCTACTCTTGTCGAATTTGGACCACCAATGCAACTTACACACGAGACCTCCGAGATTTTTCACCCATATCCGAGAATGCTAGGTGTTAGATCTTACCAACCGTAAGAACAGGGGTGTGGCTGAAAGACAGCAGTAGGAAGAAGCCAAGGAGTAGCAGAAGAAAGGCTGCAAAAATAGTCAGGAGCCCAGAGGGAGAGGGTGAAGGGAAGGGGTAGATCTAGGGACGAAATGGGGAGTAGATAGAAGACGACAGAACATTGTTTAAGTTCAGAACAAGAGAACATTTTATAAAAAAAAGATCTTCCGTCGCTTTCCTGATTCAAACCCAGGACCTATTGAATGACTGAGAGAGCCCCATAGACACGAAATTGAATCCCTTGTGGGGAGAAGAATTTCTAACCAGTATCTCGGTATTTGTTGTGGGGCGTTGTTTCCCTCTCAATCCGGGTTGACCCTGACAGGTAGGGTTGAAACCCGCTTTCTTAATTTTCTAAATTATGTCATTGGGGTTGGGGAGGGGGAGGGGGAGG
>NW_004797624.1:405561-407167 GCF_000002075.1 Aplysia californica | reverse complement strand
CTCTCTCTCTCTCTCTCTCTGTCCCCCTCTCTCTCACCCCCCCTCCCTCTCTCTCTCTCTCCCTCTCTCGTTCTCTTCCTCTCCCTCTCTCTCTCCCACCGCGCCCGTTCGTCTCGTTTTCCGAAGCATTTTCTCTCTCCCTTCCTTGTCCCCTGTCCATGTCGCGTCTGATTGGCTGACGGTTTTGGTGACAACAGCTGAGCAGGACACTATAAAGGAACGTACCTACCTGTTCTCAGAAACAGAATTTCCTCAGCATTCACCGCGACAACCTTGCTCATTTTACTACTACATTGTTCTCTTGCCTCGTGCAACTGTTACAAGCAACTCCAACGATTCTATTGGACTATTATTGTGCTAACAGCGAATCTTGACACGTTTCTCACCTATCTTCAGATAAGACAAGAACAGTTTGAAGTTAATTTTGCAAAGTCTTTGAAGTCTTATCATGAAGATGGCTGATGTTTCCGACAAGCACGTGCATTGCGCTATGCTCGGAGATGGCATGGTCGGAAAGACCTGTCTCACACTCTCCTACACAGAAAAATCCTTCACGGAGACCTACACTGCTACAGTCTTTGACAACTACCCTGGTGAGTTATATCTTTGTTTGCTGTTTTATCTTTTTCATCGTTGTTCTTGTTCTTTTTGTCATCACTCACCATTGTTGATGTTTATCTAATCAGTAGCAGCTATAACAAGTGAAAAGGCAACAAGAGATATATTATATTTTACTCCACATAAAGACTTCATCCAACAATAAACATTATAACTACTGTGAACGATGGCAACCATGTACCATAATGCAAAACGACGAAGGCAGCAATATTGTATAATGACATCAGAAACATCTTTCTTGGTTTCTTATTTAATTTGTATTCCGGTTTTCATTTACTGGTATACATGTTTTTTAAAACATTTCTTCCTCTTGGAATTGTGTTGTTTCTATTGTTTATTGTTTGTGTAAGGCTATGATTTTTCAGAATTTGATTTAAAAAGAAGCAGAAAACAGATTATGATAATAATTCGATAACTGCATCTGTAAGCTGAATTCTTACCATAGCGTTTCTTCTTTTCTTATTTCAGTTCCCCTTCAAGTTGGAGGACAAGACTTTATCATCAGCCTGTTCGATACTGCTGGACAGGTAAGCATCTTATTCTATTTCCACCGTCTTTGCGTTTGTCATTTTAGAGATTCGTCAGGTTTGCTTCCGACCTCTTTAGAAGCCTTGTCTAATGTGTAAAAACTAAATACGTCAGACATCAAAGCAAAAAATATCAGACGAATGTGTGGTGAGAAAAAAATCAATGGTTCTTTGATGGCCCTCCGCATCTTCAGTTGTCTCGGGCAAAGATCGATTACCGCTCACTGAGAGAGTCAAAAATAGAATAAATGGTCGTGAAGAAACATAGACGAGGTATCAGCTTATTTGTTAGACATTCGCGTGCTTGGACTAGTGAAATGTGCTTGGAACTGTTACCTTGGCGACTTTGTCACTTTCCTGAAAAGAGATGGCTCACTTTGTAGTAGTTGGGGGCAGCATGTAACATACACACACACACTCTCTCTCACACACACACACACACACACACACACACACACACG
>NW_004797624.1:395790-404997 GCF_000002075.1 Aplysia californica | reverse complement strand
GGGGCAGATAATCCGATATAGGTACCCCCTTCGAGCTATGACCATTACTCCAATTGGTCCGACTTAAGACATATTGTCACAGACATATTTGGTCAATGTTCGGCTTTCGTTTTTATATTACCCCTAAGTACCAACTGTCCGTTGGCTTGGCGTGGGGTCTATGATATAATTCCTTGACGCAATTAGGTTAGTCAAGTCTACAGTCCACACATTGCTATTCACAATAATGTGTCATATACAGACAAGCTCCCACAAGGAAACAGGTGTTTCCCCTCGTGAGGGTCACTTGAGTCAGCGATAAGAGCCGCGGTCAGTTCCGCATGATGGAATGTGAAGATAGAAGACCATGGCGTCATTGGAATGTGGGCAGTTGGTCAGAAGTTGGCCACTACACAAAGCGCTGGTCATCGTAATGGCCAGAAACTATGCCGGTGGATCTTGATAAGAAACATTCCTCGCATTGTAGACTGGCAAATTGTTTACGTGCGTGTTGACGGAAATAGATACTCTTGCATAGCAAGAATAGAACCAAGAAGCAGCGGGTCATTTTGGGACAATTTAGAGGGGTGGATATAGACCAAGGTGCTATAACGTTTTGGCTGTCGGCCGAGCCCAAATGGTAATTCGAGGAGGACTACTTATTCAGCCTGAGTCATAAATATAGGGATGTTTCTCTCTCTCTCTCTCTCTCTCTCTCTCTCTCTCTCTCTCTCTCTCTCTCTCTCTCTCTCTCTCTCTCTCTCTCTCTCTCAGTCAAAATGCATTGTAGTTCATGGCATGTTGTTCATTTTTTAATAATATTATTTACTTAACAAAATTCTTAACCTTGTGTTTTTCTGTTTTTCTCTTCTCTAGAGTGACTTTGAAGATCTCCGAGCCTACACCTACAAAGAAAGCGAGGTCCTCGTCTTGTGTTTTTCTGTCTGTGATCGCGAGTCATTCTCCAGCGTATGGAACTCCTGGATTCCAGAAATCAAACGCCACACCAAGCGCAGACGTCCCGTACTCCTGGTCGGAACACAGATTGACATGCGCAATGGCAACGAGGGTGAGGTGGCTACAGAAGAAGGTGAAGCAATGGCCAAAGCTATCGGTGCTGACTGCTACATCGAGTGCTCCGCCAAGAGAAGGGACGGCTTGAAAGAAGTCTTCGAGCACGTCGTGTGTTCCGCTCTCAAGTTCAGAAAGAAGAAGGTCAACATCATCGGACGCTTCTTCGCTCGCTGAACAAAGTGACAATAACGCTTATTACTGCTGCTATCTCAACGAGAACTGCCAGTTAGAGCAACATTGTTCAAAGTTCTTAAACCACCTCGAGAAGAAACATGGACGTCATTTGCTGCTCCTGTTTCATCGACCCGCTGTGATCCTGCCACACCCCAAGTGGCTTCAGATGCCTATCGATTGCCGCCGTCAAGCGTCGCCGGAGAAGGTGTAAACACAGTGTTCCCCGTGACTCGTGGTTGTGATGAACCATCCGAAGGACCGTACTCGCTAACGAACTGATCACAAACTGGTTACAGCTTGTGTACGGCAAACGATGAACCAATGACCTCATTACAGAACTCTCGGTGATTTTTATATGACGTAATTTGTGCTAATAAGATCAGCCCTCCATTACTTCTATCTACGGACTTGTGATGTCTACCATGGTTGTCAAAGATATACATTGTTGACCCCACTCGCTAGGGGGGGGGATCACAAAGATATGATAATAACAAAACATTCTGTCGATCATATTTTTTTCATATTACCCCACTCTCTTTCTAATTGGGTCAAACTTTCTGAAAACAATTCCACATGAAAGAGCACTTTGCTTTCTCTTGCTGAAACAAAATACACCTGAATCGAAATACTTTGCCAGCATGCTTTCATGTATGTTTTCCCTTTCCCAAAAGTTATTTATATACTGCTCTATGTGATAACTTTTTGCTCGCCGCTTGTGACTTATCATTCTTACGGGTCTGTAATGCTAGGCCTTTGAAATAATTTCACAGACATATAACTGAAAAGTAAACAGAAATCAGGCACATACAAACGTGTACACATCTAAAACTATACTTTTTTCGGTCATAACACTACAAGCGATGCAACAGTGCAATGATTTGCGCGATTCTTTAAGAAAAAATTGATCCTGACCAATCATTTCGTTTGGGCCATTTATTTTTGAGACTGAATTAATGCATCATAATTTCAACAACATTGACAGGGGGCATTCAGTCTCTTCTAGTCTGTTCTCTAACCCTATGGTGCTTTCCTGTATGTAGTTCTGCCTGAATTGTATACTCTGTCTGTGTCTTTATCTTTTCATTTCTTCGCCAACCTGTGCCTGCTTTCTGTCTGTTGTATAGTTTAAAAAAGATGAAAAAAAAAAACAAGACTTTGATAACAATAGTCCTTCGCTTTTGTGTCGATTATTGTGTCTCTCTTGCATTTGCCTTGTGGACTTTTTCCAAAAATAGAGTGTGACTGGACGAGCGAGATCATCTGGTCATCTTTCTCAAAGTTATTATCACCTTTCTGCTTCTCCTGCTCATCATCATTGTCATCTTTATCACCGTTGTATAGTTGAACAGCTACAAGAAATCATGTGATACGTCTCCGTGCCCAACACTTCACTGTACTTGTTCTTCATCTCTTTCGCATCAACACTCTTCGTTATATCGCTCTCCCCCCCCCCTCTCTCTCTCTTTCTCCCTCTCTCTCTCTTTCTCCCCCCTCTCTCTCTCTCTCTCTCTCTCTCTCTCTCTCTATCTCTCTATCTCTCTATCTCTCTCTCCCTCTTTCTCCACCTCTTTTGTTTCCCCCTATCTTATACAAAGTCAAATTAAATTATAGTCCCAGTGATTTCATGCTCAAAGACAACATCCAGTTTTCAGTCAGTGATGTACTATGTTATGTTATACCATGCCTTGATTTGTCCATTCGTCACTTTATCCTATCCTAGTGCCTTCATGGAGATTGCTTAATAATTATTGAGAGTGAGAATGAATCTCAAATGTTTCTGACCGGGACCAAATGTTAAACTTGTCTTTAAGAGACAATATATTGCCTAAATGTATGTTCAAGGAATGAGAGAGTGAGAAGTGAGCATAAAGGCATGGATGAAGGTTACATGCGTTTCTGAAATCGAAATAACAAACAAAGAGAAGAATGTAAGTTATTACATTTCAATGTCTGATATGTGAGGAAACCATTGTTGTATATGTGCAATACTCATTCAGTTTTGATCGAAGTGCAATACACTTGAACTCCTTGGTGCTGTATATATTGTATGTCTTTGATAATGCATACAAAAATAAATGAAAAATCTGAAACTTATCAAATGGTTTTTTGGTACTTTTACTACATGTTCTACTTGTTTGTAACGACTGTGGTCTTGTGTTCGTTTGTGAAGACTATTTGCTAGATGTTAAAAGACAACACACCCCTGAATCAGGGTAGGACTCAGAGAGATACATTACCGCGACCGGTTACTTGTTACTAAACAGCTTCACTCGAAGGTTCCTTTTCTTTCTTAGCCACCTATTTACCTGTCATTGTGATGTTCAGCCTCCTGTGTAAGAAGCAATTGTGAAGATGAACGGGTACAGAATTTGAAAAGTGTCTGAGTTGTTAATGTCTCTCTGGCTTATATAAAAAAAAAGCTACCCAAGACAAGGATCGACGCAACAACACGCTTACAGAGAAGATAGAATAAGATAACGCAAATTTAATTTATTGCTCTTCACAAAGAGAACTTTGCTAAAACATGGCAAATGATCACACACACACACACACACACACACACACACACACACACACACACACACACACACACACACACACACACACACACACACACACACACACACACACACACACACATGTTGGAGTTGGTGGAGGTGTCCTTAGTTTTTTAATGTTGATGTTAGTTGTCATAATATTACTCAAAGTTATAGTAATAACATTGCCTACGAAAGTCCTGCATCTGAAGCTACATGTACTTCAAAGTTGTTGTTTATGGTGACGGTGGTGACAATAGAGACGGTGTTTGCAATAGTGATGATCGTGGTCTTTTATTGATGAGACATGTACTGCTGCTTCAACACTAATATCAAAGAACATGAAAAGATTTTTACGCTTTGTTTGACTCCCAAAGGGTATGCAAGAGTTGGGATACCTGCTTTTAGACTTTGCCTCTTGGCTGGAGAGTTTTGAGTATTCCCCAAAATTACAAAAGTCTGAAAATACCCCAAACCGACATTCGAACCTGCTTCATTCACATCGTTGTCTGGTAAGTTATCATCAGATTTAATGATGTAACATAAATTTGTGGTATGAGGCGTGTACAAGCTAGAAGGTAAACACTGATACTACTGGCCATGCACTTAGGAAATATAGCGGCTTTTACTTTTTAAGAATATGTTTGATTCTCTTTGAGTTGAACTCTGAGGTTCAAAAACCTAGATATACTCTTTTTGTCCTTTCATGTAGGTTTACATTAATTTTTCGAAGTGTTCGTATACTATCTTAAGGCACTCCTTTCCAGAGTGAAGGGTCTTTGTTCTTTACAAGCGGAAACCAAATTTTACCTTACTTAAATCACAGTTCTACATTAGAAAAGATAATAATAAATATTGTTTCATGCTCCAAAGCAATCTCGTGCTAACAATGACAGCCTTGATTGTTGCTCACATCAACAGGTATTTATTTCCCCTATCCGTATTTCAAGTCATGCTGAAGAGAAAATGAATGGGGCATCAAAGAGAATGCATCGCCCGTTAATAGTCGGATGCAAACCATGTATCTGGCATATCGAGAAAAATAAATACATGTTCTGTGTCGAAATACATAAATTGATAAACTGAATCAAAATTTCCTCCCAAATACAATTCAATTTTTAAGGATACTTAATTCACTCCTTTGAGCTCTACAACATATGGATTTGACAATGTTGGTGTTTGTGTGTCTAATTCAAGGTGTTCAATGAGGAATCCCCATTTTTCAAAGCCACACTTATCAAACGGTATCATCGAGAGGCTTAAAAACACTAACATTAAGATTTAAACAGTCAGTGCAACGTTGCATCATCATGGGTTGAATTATTTTTTTTCTTAGAATGGGCTGTGGTATTGCCTGACATGTCTGTTCTAGAACGCAAAAGAATTCGTAGCCGTTGTTGGGCGGAGGTCGTGGGTACAAGTCGGTTCAACAGTGTTGCAAAAAAGAACATCCAGTAAATATTCTGGAGGGTTGAGACCAGGTGAGCAAGCCGGTCAGACCATCCTGACCACTCACTGGCGTTACGGGACTACGTCTTCGACACGAGTATCGTGAAGTCAAGCATCATCGTCCTTGGGAATAGCACGTGGTTCCCATTGACTTCAGAGCAGACAAGGCAATGGATTAAAGAATCATCCTTGTAGCGAATTCGTGTTAAATTTCCTTGAATACGCTAGAGGAATGTTCTGTTGTTCTGACATGAATGCCACCCTTCACTGTGATAGAATCACCATACAAAGATGTTATGTTCCTACGCACAGCTGTCCTGAAAGGTTTCACAGGGGCATCCCCGATCACGGATCATGCTGTCATTGAAGAACACTGTGAATCTCGACTCATCTATGGACAGCTCACTTGACCATTGTTGACGTGGCCATCGCAAATGGCAAGTACATCAGGGCCGTTTTGAGCGGAGTCCATGTTGACGTAAATTTGGGCATTAACTTTGATGTTGATTTAGGCCATCAGCTGCTGTATAAGCAATGCAGCGTTTGAAATTGTGGTTAACTGTTCTGTCAGGATAATGTGATACCATGTTGCTTAGTTGTTCTCATGGCCGTCCGGACAGCATCCTGTTCTTCCGCACTTACGGCGGTTGCAACTCGGTCTTTCAGCCTAATAATGTCTAAGCAGCTCACCTCAAAACGTCTTACCACTTTTTGGACTGTTTTTAATGACAATAAATCTGGTGAGCTATTGGTATAATCAAAAATGTAATCACCGATATCAACACTTTAAAGTTATTAAAGACGCGGTTGGGGCCTCCGAACTCAACAGCCATCGCCTCTAGGACCAAGAAAAACAGCCAGCGAACCTTAAAAACTCCCTCTTCCAAACCCCTCTTCAAACCCCATATTCAAGAGGATTCGAACCAGAGCCATCTGCTGCTCCGTAGTCAAGCATTATACCAACTGAGCTAACAGCACGCCCCTGGTCAACTAAACAGTTTCAGCACATGTTGTTCAAACATATCAGGATGTTAAGTGCTTGTGACGGTATGTTGGTATTTGCATGTGATCATAGTGCTGGTCGACAAGGGCGGGGGGGGGGGGGGCATATTCCACCTAATATAATACAAATAACAAGGAATAAAATGGTTTCTTTCTTTCACTTGAAACTAATTAAACAAAAGCTCTTGAAATCCGTTTCTTGAAATGAAAACCCAATACCCGAAGGGACATGCTATAAAGACTCAGTACGAGAATATAGGCCTGAGAGGACTCCCAAACACCCAACAGCTGGTTCACATTCACTTTCTTACGCTCATATATGATTGGGCTACAGAAAAAAGAGTGTTAAACCATCTACATGTCTCCGTTACATTACAACGGATAGAGAACCCAAATATCGTTCCAATTAATAGACACAGTGAGACTCAAAGGTGAAATCTCACCTCGGGAAAAAACAGTCACCCTCTCGTGCATAGTGTTCCATTATTGGATCTACTTTCAGAGGTCAAAAGAGTTAGGAAATTTTGATAAATAGCCATGAGTAAGATAGTGACCTTCTTAAATAGAAGATAACCTATTGTTACAATTTATAAAAAGAAGCAAAAATAAATATGTACAAAAAATTATAATAACTTTTATGAGGCGGTGCTGGCTAGAGTGTTTCACTTGCGGCGCCATCTTGGAACAGGGGGCATAATTCTGTAAAACGGATACGTTGGTTTCAAATCAGATACAGTATAATATTATTATTGTTTAGTACTGAATAATTTTGTTCCAACATTGTACTGCTCTTACAGTGGAGGTAAAATGACATGATCCATTAAATGAACACTGTGCAGGAATGGGTTAAATAATAATAATAATAATAATAGATAGCATTTGTATAGCGCATATCCCCGCTCAGCAGCAGGCTCTATGCGCTTTACACTATATTATTACCCCAGCAGACCATAGAACACTCCGAAACATTCTCAGCTTCCCGGGAAGCATACAGTGCAAGCAGCCGATTAAGCGCTCAAACACTAACAAACTGACAAGATCTTTCGCTGTCTATAGCCGGGTACCCATTCCCACCTGGGTGAAGTGAGGAAAATTCGTGTAAAGTGCCTTTCCCAAGGACACAACGTCGGGCCCTTGACGGGATTCGAACCCACGACCTTACGGTTGCGAGTCCAAGAGTCTAAATAATATGTGAATTGTGAACTAATTGTGTTAAAGCTACCTCAACTGATATTTATTTTTAAATTCAGCAAGCAGGTAAGTAAAAAAAAAATGGAAATACCTTTTAAACTACAAAAAGCAGACCATAAGTAGGCCTCGGTCTTGTATCACATCTTGATAATTATACTAAGGGTACAAAACTGCTCGAAGCTACATCAGTTTCTGTTCAGTTTCACTTCAACAAATAGAAGGCTGTGAAAATGGTGTGTTCCTGGGAACATAACAATGTCAACATATAGTTGATGGGTGAGATCGTGATAAGTAAGTTAATCTTGTTGAATGTCTATATTACCTTCCTAACTAAATAATAAACATTCCTAGCTGTCTATCAGTAGGCCTGAAAGAAAAATAAAAACACGTGTTATTGAACCGATACATACTAGTAGAAATACTATACGAATATTGATTTTGTACCTAGATTAGATATGTTATTATTGATAATTGTTTATTAATATCGTAAGTTAGATAGATGGATAAAACTTGAATGGATAGATAAATAAATAAATATAGGATAGTTTCAAGTAAAGAGTTTCGTCCATGAGAACCAATTTCTGCTTGCGTACCTCCAATTCGTAAAACCGGGAGATTATCTGGATACAAGTTGACACTTTCAAGAACTTGACATCCATATTTAATATTATGCTTGCTTAATTGTACACGTGGCAGTTAGAAATAAAATCAGAGAAAAGGAGAGGGAGAGGGAGACTGACAGACCGACAGACAAACAAACAGACAGTTTGTGAATACCACCAACAACATTAACAATTACACCAACATCTGCACCATTGCCACCATCACCATCATCACCATCATCGCCACCATCACCAATAAGATCAGCAAGCTCAACATGAATGACATCTAAAACATCAACAATAAGAACAGAAATAAGAGACACGTAAATAAACTTTCAATGCAGACAGAGTGACCACAGAACAGCACTGAAAACATTACTAGCTTACACAACACCATAGATAACAGCCTAAAAGAAGTGAAAATAACTATTGGCAAAAGATCAGCTCTCTGGCTCTGGAGTCAGCGCGTACATTGTCCCATTACTCTCTCTCTATTTCTAAGGTTTCGTCTTCGTGATCTGTGTGTTGCTACCTATTGACATTTACTGAATGACCTCGTGTTGTACAATATTAAAAGAGAGACAGAGAGAAGAAAGGAAGCTCAAAAGACGTAGGTACTGGTGAAAGAATACTTAAATTGGTGAAAGGAGTTAAATAGAAAGGAGGAGGGAGAGAGAGAGAGAGAAAGAGAGATAGAGAGAGAGAGAGAGAGAGAGGGAGAGAGAGAGAGAGGGAGAGAGAGAGAGAGAGAGAGAGAGAGAGAGAGAGAGAGAGAGCGTGTAGTGTGTATTTGTGTTTTTGTGTGTGTTAGAGAGAGAGAGAGAAAGAGAGAGAAAGAGGGAGAGAGAGAGAGAGAGAGAGAGAGAGAGAGAGAGAGAGAGAGAGAGAGAGAGAGAGAGGGGGGGGGGAGAACAAGAGAGTAACGAGGAGAAAGAGAAAGAGAGATAGAGAGAGAGAGAGAAAAAAAGAGACAGACAGACAAACAGAAGACAGAGGGAAGGAAGGAGAAAAGTATACAGACCGAGAAGAAATAGACATTCTAAAACAACAATCTACCTACATCTTTTGTTTAACCCATACTCACATCCTGTTATCTACAAAACACGTGAATTTTAAACAAACGGACCGCATGTGCTTTATACCATTTAACTTTAATACCCTAAAATATTTAATATGTATTAACCTTTAATGGAAATTAC
>NW_004797624.1:388290-390790 GCF_000002075.1 Aplysia californica | reverse complement strand
TAAATATGCTCTGATTGGCGGTCATTTTGATTGGCCAATCACGGACTCCAAAAATATCACATGACGGGAGGAGACGTGAAAACAATCACAATGGAAGGAGACACGGAACTTCCGAGTTTGAGGAAGAACCCGTCCTGTATTTGAGTTTATTTCTCTGTTTTGAAAATATTATGTTACAGATTCTTTGTTTCTGCAGGCACTGTTTTGATTGTGTTTATGTTTGAGGTTGTTTTATGTAGGTGGGGGTGGGAGTAGGAAGAAATGGGTAGGAAATCTCAAATTCTGCTCACATCTGTTTTCCTTATTTTCCTTACAGTTTGTGGCTTGTCGTTTGCCATGTGATTTCAGATAGACTGCAGTAGGTAATACGGGTGGGAGGGGGAGATTCGGGACTTCTTTTTTTTGGGTGGGGGTGGGAGGGGGGAGGGGGGAGGGTGGGGTTGGGTTGTATGAAGGTTGCATTGCCAATGAAATGTTGCTGTCTCTTTGGTAGGTGTGTTTTATGTCTAGTAATTAACTTGTTTTGCAATTTTCAATGGATAGCTGACAAGGGGATCCGATTGTTTTGTTTCTTGATCGATGTTAACAGATAAAAGTTTTGGGTAAATAAAATCTTTTAAGGAGACAAGGTTTAGGGTGAAGAAGAGGCGGCATTATAACTTCGAGTTAAAAACTCTTTCCTTTTTTTAAAATGTAGGTTGATTTCCTTAATCTAAAAGCAGAATTGACTTCTCCTTGGTTGGATCTAATTTGTTCCAAGCTTTGTTCAAACTGATCCAAAAATCCCCGAGTTATTGTCCTTTCAATAGGTCTATTTTTTTATTTTTATACACATAATGAGAAGATTATTACGAACGACGAGAAGGAATAACATTCTAAGTTTAGAATAATTAGAAAAACATATCATGGAATACGGAAAACATTAAGAATTGATTAAAACTCCATAAAGCCCAAGAAGTTGAGATGAGAATATGACACTGGCATGCTCAAGCTATTTATTAATTAAAAGCTTTATTATAATATAACATCGTAAAGTAGTTGTTATTACAGACTGCAAAATTCCCACAAAAAATAATATATGTTTGTGAGTGGGAATATGTGTGTGTGTGTGTGTGTATGTGTGTGTGTGTGTGTGTGTGTGTGTGTGTGTGTGTGTGTGTGTGTGTGTGTGTGTGTGTGTGTGTGTGTGTGTGTGTGTGTGTCGTGGGCTGATATTAGATAGAGAGAAATGTAATGAAATATAACTGAACTAATATTTATACGTTAGCTCCAAGTTGTTTACTCCCGCGTACACTCTAACGCCCCCCCCCCTCCAACACCCACCTTACCCCCAACCTACCCCCACCCCTCTCTTAGACAGATAAAAACAAACAAAACAAGCGTGCAAGCCAAACGCTGCAAACAAAAACTTTTTTGAAAAATAAGACAAACGAAATAGCACAGATAGAATAACAAATAAAACAAATCCCCTCCGCCAACCGTGATCAAAAGAGGTATCTAGTCTTCCAAAGAAGAAAAAAAGGTTTTTTTAAAAATAATATGTTCAAGTAAGACGTGTTAAGGGTTTTGAAAATAATGCAAGTCCAGTTACAAAAGCACTATTAGAATAAAACTGAAGAGCTCATATTTGCTTTTAAGGATGTTCATCACAGTACAATGAGTTTTTGAGATACTAAAATACAATGTAAATTGGCGAGCAGAGTTATAATCAGAAACTTCAAAGTAACGAGAATCCGCCTATTGATCTTGATCATGCGTTATGAGAAGTACGAGAATTAATACCTGTGGTTAACTCTCTTTTATGGGACTATACTGTTGCAAAATACTAATACCTTTCATGTTTTAAAAGTACAGATTATTATGCTTCACTACTTTTACTTTTTTTTTCATCTTCTGTTGCCGTTAAGCGTCGAAAGGAGATGCAATTTTCTATGTTAGGCCAGCTCCGCGGCTCTTTCAGTTGTGATATTATGTTTTCTCAGGGTTTCCTTGACACCCTCAATCCACCTTTTGCGTGACCTTCCTCTTCCTTTACAGCCTGAGTGCTTAGTGTTGTAGGTTCTCGAGCCTTATTGAGCAGGTGACATACGTAAGAGGTGGCCAAACCATTTTATTCTCTGTCTTTCTGTGTAACGCAGGCAGGACTAAGTGTAAATAGCTGCTCTTACTTCTTCATTTCTCTGCCTGTGTTGTCTTGTGATGTTAAGGGTTTGACGGAGACATTTCATTTCCCGTGCAGTGATTTAACTTTCATGGGTTTAACCTCATGCCCAGGTCTGGCACTGGTACCATAATGTTGGTATGAATATTGACGTGATAAGGCATAAACTTGACAGGCGAAAAAGGCTAGAGGAAATATGTGTCAACATCAGCCGCAGTCTGACTTACACTGCTGATATAGCTAACAACTAAAATAATGTAATCATTTTATTGAAATAGACAAGGAAATTAATTGGGGAGAGTAGTGAGGTTTGGAGAGGGGGTGGGATTATATTATATA
>NW_004797624.1:384358-386597 GCF_000002075.1 Aplysia californica | reverse complement strand
TCATCATCATCATCATCATCATCATCATCGTTATCATCATCATCATCATCATCATCATCATCACCATCATTAAAGTCCCTGACATAATAATATTAGTATTACCAAGTTGAAAACGCAATTTGCATCTGGCGCCCATGAAAAAATAGGACATGAGACTTAATTTTAAAAAACAACAAAATAACAAAACAAAAGGGGAAAACAAATCATAGAAAGCAACCAAACAAAACATTGACACGACTGCCTGTAAAGACGACTTTTCTCTAAACGCTATTGTTTTAAGCTGTTATTCTGAAAATGTGTGTGTGTGTGGGAGGGGGGGGGGTGTTTGTGTGGGGAAGGGGAGCTAGTGTGTGTGTGTGTGTGTGTGTGTGTGTGTGTGTGTGTGTGGGGGGGGGGGGGGGGGGGGGGGGAGTGATTAGTGTCCCTCATGAATCAGAGAGCACAATTTCTACTCCTCCGTTTGAAACACTTGATAAACATTAGCTTACTCTATTTATATGCTTCTAAAAAAGATGGAGCAATAACTGACAAAATGTTTATTGTTTGGGCAGACTGTTTATGTTGTATCCCACATTTTAACGATGAGCATATCATTTTTAAACCAATTTGCATCTTTTGTTTGGCTGTTTTTCCCTTCGCCTACAAAGGTTTCCATTTCTGTAGATCATGAATCATATTCAAAAGCGAACCTCTTCACGTTGATATTCCTTCAGCTTTTGAAAGTGGCGTAAGAAACAAAATATTTTTGTTTGATCTCTGATATATTAATAAAAAAATTCGAAAACATTTGCGTATTTTGTATGAGAATTGAATTCAAAACAGATCTAAACTCTATAAAAAGGAGTATTAACAAGATCTAATTTTACCTATCCCTCCTCCGCTGTCCCACAAAAAAGGAGACATTGATTAGAATCGATTAGAACCTCAAGCAAAATAACTAAAAATAGCAACCGAGGGCGTTTAAAGCAGTGCCACTCTTGAGTAGGCTTACGATTCCTCGCAGAGTTTCTCAATGATTGGTTTACTTTTGAAATCAGGAATTGAAAATCCTGTGGATAATTGATGGGATAAACAAATAATATTTTATGCCTTTAGCTTCTTCTTGAAAGGCATTTTAAATGTGGTTAAGGTTATACGCAACAAATATTGTCGATCATAAAATGCCAAATTATAGCCTAGTATCACGACGCGGTGGAATTAGGCGCTCGTCAAATTTTTGGGCATTTTGATTTATTAGATCACCGTAAAGCGTGTTCATTTCTCTTGCGTTTGTCAAAAAAAACAACCCAACTCTATCTTGAATTGAAGCCGAGATATAATTTGCGAAAAAATGACCGCCAAAGTTTGGTGATTTCCAAAGCCTGAGAGTCCTTGGAAACTGGAAATTTATGTTTTCATGACTTTAATGAACGTTTTTCGTGTAACATTTACTCAGAAATGCGTTTTAAAAGGGCATAAAAGGTGTTGAGCCGAAAATAAACAAAATGGGAAAAAAAACACATGACATACAGAAAAATGCCGTTGTCTTTGATTTCATTGTTTTAATGAGCGCCTGATTTCACCACACTGCCCCCACCTGTAGCTTTTAACTCTCCTTCCAGCATTGTATGGTTATTCAAAAGGCGGGACCTCTGAATATAGAGTCCTTCTCCGATAGGACTAAGCAAAATGGAACAGTTTGTGCAAAGTACCTTTTCAAATAACCCAGCGTAGGCCTGAGCTGAGCCTCATAAGGCCGAATCCGCAATCTCACGATTACGAGTTCGGTAGCCTAACTACTAGACTTCCTACTTGTCACAGCTAGTGTACTTTTACTTCTGGTATGTTGACCCGCTAGCTCAGGTCATGACTTTTCCTAAGGTATGTACTTTAAGCATGGTCTCAAGCTAAAATCTTTGAGAAACTACAAAAACCTAGGGCCCTTTTGTAATGAAGAGGAAAAAAAATAGTATAATGGAATATTGTTATGCCATCTGATACAAAGCTAGCCCGGTACATAAAAAGCACATTAAAATTGATTTTGTTATCAGAAGTTTTGTTATAATAATTAGTGCTCAAATCAATGACAAATTTCAGCCAATGTATGCACAAAAATAATTTCAAGCAATATAGGCGTAAAACAATCTGGTTCCGTGACATTAGAGAATAGATATATTGCTCCCCATAGATAGATAGATAGATAGATAGATAGATAAATAGATAGATAGATAGATAGATAGATAGATAAATAGATAGATAG
>NW_004797624.1:381120-383496 GCF_000002075.1 Aplysia californica | reverse complement strand
GGGGGGGGAGTGTCCATATAACATTTCTTTTGCATGACACGACACTTGGTTTTATTCAGCAATGCCAGCTGCCACATAAAAAATAACGATTTTATTGTTGCTGCCGCTGCTGTTGTGGTTGTGTTGATGTTGTTGATGTTGTTGATGGTGGTGGTGGTAGTGATATTATTGTTGTTTACATTGTTCGTATCATAGAAAAAATCAAAAAGAGACTGTATCCATCTCGAAAATAACTGATACCAAATCTGATGAAGCCCTTCCATTCACACGTGCACGCTTTGAATCACACACGGACTATTAATGTTTACAAACGCCTGCGGTCTCGAGCACATAACACTTTTATTCCAGTAATAATAGAGCACACAAGTAGACAGGAAGTCATGTACACTGACAAATAACATTAGAAACTTCCACCTTCGTATTATCGAAGAGAGAGATAAGACACCACAATCGAAAAGTTTGAGATTTCAAACAAAAACATAGATTTAGGTCAGTTATCAGAACTGAATATATCCCTATAGCTGTCTATGGTCAGCCCTTGTGGCATATATCAACTAATCTATTACAAGTGTAATTAGCAATAGTCTACACCAGGGTATAGCAATCTGCATTCAAAGCGTACACCTTTCGGAAACCTAGCCGAAGATATATTGCGTTCATCCATCTATTTGCCCTTGTCGATTACTCTTCTAAAGAGCCTCTGTATTGAAACTGATATTCATTAAAACAATTATGAGACATTAATTAGCTACGTTAGATTTATACAACGCTGCAGCATACATTTTTGCAACGGATCCTAGCCCAAATATGTCAATACAAATAGCTTTATAGTTATTTCCTTACAAAAGCTAAATGTTCACGTAACACACTCAGTTTTGATTAATTGTGGTAAACCAGCAACTTCAGCATATTTCCGAGACTGACAAAACAAATATGGGACTTATTGGCCGCAACTAAACACAATATAAACATTTTCAGGATCCTTATAAGTATTCGTATAATACCCAAGCACATTTAACTGGAGGTGTTTTTTTCTAAAGTTACATAAAGGAAAATGAGGGGATGAGCTGAGAGTGAGATGGGATTAACTCATTAAATATGTTAAGATACCAAAAATGATTCCAATCAAGGCAGCTAAACTTGCACAAAGAGAAATGCTTAAGATTGAATGATTATCTGCATGTCCCAACGTGAAGGTGCCCCAAAGAGAGATATCTACAACCAAACCAGCTTTTAAGAGCCCTTAACACTTATCAGATTATGATTTGAAGTGTCGCTGTCTTGAACAAGACAGAGTACTGTTTATTTGTAGCGTGATCCACACACGACAAAGGATAACCATAGCCAAGACAGGTGACAGCGGTGACTCACTTCTCAGCAATGCAGGAGACGAAATCATAGAGACGGGCACTTAGGCTAATCATAATTATTTCAAGGCCTAACATCAATAAACCGGGAATGTCCTCGAAGATGAAACTTAAAAATTATGTGAAGCAACATGTTAAATTAGTTGTTGTAGACACGAAGAAGATAATTTAATAGGAAGGTTCGTATGCCTTTGGCGAAACTTTTCAGATCACATAGAACATAGACAGGGATAGATCTTACGGAACACACCCTAGCAGCGAAATAGCCAATGTCACGGAGTATTTTAGCGCCTTTAAAATGGGAGCTTATACTAGAGTTATAATAAACTCGCCCAAAAAAGTCAAGGAACAGCTTGTGTTTTCACCTGTCAAATTCAAACTTCAATATCTTACAAACCCGTTATGATCAGTCAACCAAACTTGGCACACACACTAACGACTAGACACAGTTTGCCTACACCAGCTTCATAGCGACGGCGCAGGGCATTCTGAAACACAGCCGAAAATCATAAAAAATGGGCTAAATTTCTCTGACTCAGCAACATTGACATAGGGACTGTTAGCTAAAACTAAGCTGGGCATGTGCTAAACAGATGTCTTAGCTGTGAATATTGCTCACTTTCAACCCTTTATAAACTGGCGTTTTTCCTGCCATGTTTCATTACAACACGATGGTCCAACAACACTTGCTGCCTGACGTCGACAGAGGACGAGCCCTTACCTGGCTCCAAGATGGCTCCACGTTCCCAGTTGTTGCACATCGATTTGGGGTGTCTCCAACAGTCATATAGAGGCTGCAAGAACGATGGCGAGCGACCGGAAGGGTCCTGGACAGGCCTCAACCACTACCGCCCCGTTTGACCAATAACAGCGTCGACCGGTTCATCGTCAAACAGGTCGTGACGTCACGAACCACCTCTGTAAACTGCATCAGGGACCAACTACGGGTGACAGACAATATCCACGAGAGCGAGGAGACGGTAAGGAACCGTATCCGTAGAGCCAGGTT